>NC_072449.1:20682833-20815333 GCF_027596085.1 Anoplopoma fimbria
TGATCTCGTTCATACAAGCGAGCAGCCTCATTGGTTTATTCGCTTCTTTCTCTTTTTAATTTGGAAAATGGAAGGAGGGATAGTGTTAGGGATTACAGCTCAATAACAGGCTGGCATTATGGCTCCCCATCCTCCACCCACAGAGGGATTAGCAAGGCGGGGAGAACCCCACGTTAGCATTGTAGCCTAATAAAATGGCCATCATATAGAGAGGCATTTAGGAGCAATGAATACCAATGAGTGACTACAGAACACATTCAGCAAACTGGTAAATGAAAGTCGTGCATCAAAGTGACGGAGTATAATCCATCTGTTGGCTGGCTGGAGCTCAACATGTTGGCTTCCTCGACACGTCTCACTGATTGGCTCGGAGATGAGGACCATTTCTTGGTTCATAGTGGTAAACGACGTTGTAGAAGCTGAGAGGTTTTGTACCGAAAGTTTAAATTTACAGCAAATTATTCATTATCAATTAATCTGTCCTCTTTTTGATAAATTAATTAAAATGTTTTTGTAATAAATCAAATTTCAGTTATCAAACTGCTCAACCAGCGCGACAAATACGGGGGATCTCGGTCCTCTTATGAACTCCTACATAATAACACAATGAATCCATAATCCTTTATTGCCTAACCTTCCTTCCTTTCAGCCTGAGCCTGTTTTCCTGTTTTATTACTGGTATAGGAATGGGTTACATGTCTTATTATAATGGGTTAGATTAGGTCTTGAGTTCATTTGAGGGAATTGCAGGTTGGAAAAAAGCCTTTGACACATAAGACGGGTAGTGACACTGGACCCTCTACTTCTCATATTCTACTATATTCATTGCTGCTGTTATTATTAGTAGTCTTCATTTTTTCCTTCATTAATCTGCTTACTACTCTTATTATATTAATCATTTATGTCATATGCATTGGATGTGTTGTAACTCTGTTATGTTGTTCATTGTACACATGACATCTATTGCATTTCTGTTCATCCTGGGAGAAGGATCCCTCCTCTGTCGCTCTCCCTGAGGTTTCTTCCTTTTTTCTCCCAGTTAAAAGGTTATTTTAGAGTTTTTCCTGTACCCATATGAAGGTTCTGAGTCAGAGGATGTCGCATGTGTACCGTTTGTAAAGCCCTCTGAGGCAAATTTGTAATTTGTGATTTTGGGTTATATAAAATAAATTGAATTCATTTGAATATGGTACTTCGCACACTGTAGATAAAAGGTATTTAATTTAGAATGACAACCTGCATTTGAGAAGCTGGAATTCACTAATATTTGGCATTTTTAATTGACAATTTCTTCTGCAGATAAGATAAGTTACCTAAAATATATTTTTGTTATCACTGTGTACACTCAGTACTTAAAGTTTTCTCATCTTCCAGAAGCATAATTGCTGCTGATGTGAGACAGAAGAGAAAGGTAGATGGGGGAGAGTCAGGGTGGGTGCAAGTGAGGGACGGAGGCAGAGTGAAAGAGAAGGGGACAATGATGAGTGTGGTTCGGCTGTGTTAATAGTTCTGCCCTGGTTGGCCCTCCCCACCATACCAGGCCTCAATGATTTATGGGCTATTTAGAGATAGCTGGGCTACTGAATGTACACAATCCCTCACAAACAGCTGAGAGAGAGAGAAAGGCTGGAGGTACAGGGTGGAGATAGTTCAGGTGTGGATCATTCCTCACACAAAAAGAGAAAACAGAGGGAATTTAAAGGTGGGAAGGAGGGCCGGCAGAATGGAGAAGTGACCAGGAGAGGAAGAAGCAGAACTGAGGAGGAGAGGAGGGTGAGTGGTGATGGATGTGTGGAGGTGAAAAGTGTCAGAGCAGAGACACAGATGAGACAGAGGGCTGGGTAACAGAGAAAAAAACTCTGGGAGAAAGTAGAAGGGGAGGACAGAGTGAGTGAGGGAAGGAATGAGGAAGAGCGAGGAAAGGGAGATGAAGAGAAGGATAAGAGGAGGCCAGCACTTTGATCTGGACCACAAAGCATTGGTATTCACCTTTAATAGTGCAGAGGGAATCTCTCCCTCTCACTCCCCCTCTGTAACTATGACTTTGGTCTACCTTTTCACTTTTCTATGACTACATTTAACAGCCTCTTTAATCCTTATGTTTCTGTATTGATAGGGCAAAAAACAGTTTTCTTATTTCTCAAGTGCTATTTACAAACACACCCAGCTCTAATTATTGATTTGCAGTGACAGATCTGTATAAAAAAGTGCTGTTGACAGCATTTTGTCAGTGTGTGTGCATGTGTAAATCCATAGTTTTGGAGAGAAAACCCAAAGGTGACAGGGTGTTTTGATCTCATTTAGGTATTATGCATTTCCATTAAAAAGTAGTGGAAGCATGTAACAATGATGTGATGCATTGGAATGAATGCTTTGTCTACTGCCACAGAAGAAAACTGTATTGTAATCTCTATCTTTATCCATCAGCCTGTATGGGATTTTCTGTTCTTTTCAACTTTTCCAACTCAGCCAAGTGTAAAAACTGCTTTGTGCTTTTTTCACTGGACTTTGAGACATTTTTGAAAATGCACATAAAAACAGGTGGATGGGAGCATTAAATATAACAGGGTTGTTCACAGGGTGTGATATTGGATAAATAATCAGATAAGTATATGGCCCACTAAAATGATTGTCTATATTTAAAACAGATATGTTTAAATGATTGTATTACTCTACAGCATTATTGTTACAGTAATTGTTCAAATTTAACACATTTTCTGCTTTTCCTCTTCAGTTGTCCCTTATCTTATTTTACATCATCTAAACAACAGTATTTCATTGTAATGTATACAGTAATATTTATAGGTAATACAGTAGCAGTGTAAAATAAATAACAGTAACATTTCAGTGTCCTGTATGCCTAAAATTAACAGTATAATACTGTTCTTCATTTTACAGTATGCCTAAACTACTGTATTAAGTATTACAGTTATTTTACCATGGTATGAAATAAAGAAACTACTGAAAATTTGTTGCAAGTAACTTGCTGATATTGTGACAATAAACATCTTAGAGTGTAAGGTCCACATGAAATCATTCTCATGACTGTATTTTTTGTCTTTCTTATGTTAGGTATATGGTTCTATATATCTCTGTGTCTCTTGCTCTAAAGTGCTATCTAGACTATGTTCAGTCTAGCAATAACATGAACAATTTAAGATGTCATGGTTTTTGCCACAGTTGTCTTTCATCCTTCATGTCCCTTTTAAGTAACACTTTCATACTCACCTAAACACACCTTAAACTCTTGTCTTTTCTTGAAACAATAATGCTCCTTTAATAGCACCATCACTTCTTCACCTCTTTTTTCACTGCTTTGCTTTGATTTACCCCCTCTGTTTTCAATCCTTTTTTCTTTTAATGTCTATTAAATCATTTTTAGAACATGGTAAGAAACAGTTGAAGCTTCTGGTTTTTCAAACAGTGTGTTTTTATATTGCTCATTCAATTATGTGATCACCACTAATAACAAAATACATTCAGGTTGCAATTGTTTAAATGCTTAAAAGGTATATTTCATGTTCTTCAAGGAAGGATTCAATTGTCTTTCATTCCAGCTAAACAATCAGTGTCTCTCCTTCTGCTCTATCATCCTGCCCAGCTGCTCACAGTCAGACCATCAAATACACGGCCTGAATAGGCTAACCGACTGTTCTCTGGCCAAGAGTTTGTCAAAAAACAACATCAACAGCAAAGCTCCAGAGGAAACAAAGAACGCTGACCACAAAAATCAGCAAAAAGAGCTTTGCCGCTACATATTCTCCGCTAAATGAAGCAGGATTTCCTTTTCATTGTCTTTTGTCGGACTTCTGACGGCTGCCACTTCCTGGCTTTTTCTCTGATTTGCTTCAGTGGCAGATTTACCTCCAAACAGCCAGACAGAAATTGCCCATAATAAGAGAGCCGCTAACCTGGTTCTAACCCTACATGGGGAGCGGCCAAGGTAGGACACCTGTCATATTTGTGTGTCTGTGGGTCTGTAGGATACCATGAGCATGCCATTCAAGACCTCATAGATCACGAAATGTCCTGCTCTTTAGTCAGTCATGCAGTGCATACTGCAGTATACACACATATACATGCACAGGCATCCAACACAAAGGAGGGATAAAGAAATACATTTTAATTATACACTATGCACGACTCAGGATGATTTCAGGGGTTTCTAAGAGTAAGACAAAATGTCCGCTTACAAGTGCAGTGAAAAGAGGAAATGCAATGTGGCCAGAGGATGCTAGAAACATCAGCAATGTTTATCTACAGTACTATACATAATGTGGCTTCCATTGGACCTCTAGCCTCTGAGATAAAATTCCTCTCCTGCTCATTTCTTGTAAACAAAACCTAATGCTAATAACCTGGCCAAACAAACAAACAAACAAACAAACAAACAAACAAACAAACAAACAAACAAACAAACAAACAAACAAACAAACAAACAAAGTGCATGTTTATATTTTCTGCTGATTGCCTGCTATCCCGAATGGCCATTTTGTTTCGTTGTCACTCTGACATTGGCTTCTCTTTAGACATTTTCTGTTGGGGTTTGGAGTTATGTGCCCAAACCAATATCTGCCCCTGGTGCATCCATCCGCACCACGCCAATTTCAGTCAACATATGAGCTACATTAGTCCTGGATCTCATATTATTTGTTACATGTAAAGCAATCTCTTTAGTTTAAGTATTTACTATTTCATTTTTGCTGTGCATTCAAAATCATGCCGCCACAAAGCAAAAGCGTTTAGCTTTTATTCACCTAATCCTCCATCAAGGTTCAAAGGATAAACCTCCTTAAGCACCGAATTCTTGCAACCCATTTCCTCAAGTACCAGAGGGACCAAATGATGAATTAAACCTTTTCTAAACCTGTATGGAAAACCCCCAAAACATCATTCTTCTGAAGAAACACATTCAATGTGCAGCATTGCCGTAATTTAAAAGCTATTATTTCCGTTGTTCAACTTACTGTACAGCAGTCCTGATAGCTGTGTTCATTTCATGGGCTCTAACGCTGTGGAACAGTTGATGTTCACAACCTAAGTCCCCCCTAAAAAGATGACTCATTTGCTTTCTCTTTGCTCAATAGAACTTTACGATACGGTTCGCGATTTAAACATCTGGACGCAACCCATAGATCTGTCAGACCTGTAATTGATTGAATCACGCTCATCTATTTAGTGGTAGTGCATGAGAGTTGTTACAAAGCATTTGCAGAAGAGTGGTAACTTGGTGTCATTTTCTGTAATATATAAACATTTCATCATAATATTTATTAATCTATATTTACCACTAGAACAAAGCTGAATTCGCCTCTCCTCTCCTCTTCACACACACTGTATGACAGTGGGCTTATGTGTGTGCCTATGTTTTATGTTACAGGGATTGATGGACTTGAAGGCCAGTGGGTTGCACAGTTGTGTGGGTGTAGAGCCTGTCAGAAAACTGAGGCATGCCGGCAGCTGTGTGTGTGCGTGTCACCTCCTCTATGTGTGTATGTGTTTATACTTGTGTGCAAGCACTGTGTGAGCACTAGTGTGCGTGTGTGTTTGACATGGGGACAGCCTGGTCCACTGCCAACAGCTCAGCATGAGCCAAGTTTCCTCTCGATGTGACACCTGCTGGCCACGGGCAAGAACAGGACACACTGGGGACGGCCCTGATGGATGGTGGCAACAAGGTGTGTGTGTGTGTGTGTGTGTGTGTGTGTGTGTGTGTGTGTGTGTGTGTGTGTCTATGGTTGTTTGTGTGTTTGCCATTTGTGTACAGACAAATCTATCACAAATGTACAGCTTCACACTGCGAATTTATGAATGTTTAAGCAGACATCTGGGTGTGCATGCATGCACAACAGCGATGAGCATATTGGATCCCAAAGAGTTTACAGGCTCCTTGGTATGGGGTTGAACAAGAGAGAGAGGGGAAGCAAGAGGGAAGCCCCAGGCACTCAAACTGCTACCTCAGAGATAAGTGAGCCTTAATCTGTAGCTTTTTGTGCTTTTATCTGTCCATCCATCTAACAAACACACACCTGCACACACACACACACACTGGTCTCTAAACTTCCATCTGGAGCTCAGCCTGCATTACCCATAAATATCTTTGCCTCTTGAGTTTCCTCATTCGATTTTCAAATCTTATCAAACCTTTTCTAACCTCATCTACTCTGTGTTGAGAGGTACAGAAGGTTAGGATATTGTAACCCCAGTTCATTAAACACAGGGGGAGCCCTGGATAGTACTCTCCTCCTATCACAAGCCTGTATTCACCAACTGCAAATTAGGGTAGTCGGCCGATCAGGACATGCCTATCCGAGTACCCCACAGTTAATGAGGCAGCAACACTATTAAGCAATTCTACACCCCTTTTCAGCAAGTGGCATAGGAGCGTCAGGACTCCCTTGGTAGAAGGCCCCATTTGTGTATATGGAACTAGGGTTACATTATCATAACCCGCAATCTACCTCTGTATGTACTGTACGGTGAAGCCCGATGAGGGCACGCCTTCCGGCAATATAAGATCGGTTGGTCATGTGTCTGATGGGGGTCCTGCGCTGAACATAACATGACAATGCACAAACTGGGTGAAGCCGATGTAACTTCGCCTCCCCTTGCCCTCCATGGGGTGGAAGACATAAAAAGCATCCAGCTGTATAATGCCCCACCTGAAAGAACCCCAGAGGTTCTTGGGAGCAAAAATGTTTGGGGTAAAGTTGGCCCGGTGAAATCTCTTTAAAGCGGGAAGCAACTGAGGTTAGTGCAAGCAGCAAAGTTGTTGTGTTTGACAATGCCCCAGAGAAGAGCGCTCCAGAGGCTCAAAGGGACCCTTCCCTTACCATAGCCCTGAATACCACTGGCAGTCCCCACTGCAAGGAGAAGGTACGCATCATGGGGCTCTGTTTCCTGACCCCTTTGAGGAACCACTTCACAAGAAGGTGACCAAACACAAATTTGTGGCAAAAACCCTCATGGCAAGAAGCACAGGACAGGGGATCTAGCCTACAATTCTTGCACCATCGTAGGAATCCCGACCACTTTGCCCTGTACCAGGCAATGGTAGATCTCATTCTTGCCGCTTGGGTGGTCTGCACCACCTGTATGGACAATCCAGCCCTCCTCAGCCTGTCACTATCAGGATCCAAGCCTGGAGAGGACGGTGCAGATTGGGCAGCGCGCCTATTGCACCCGTCTCCTGAGAAAGAGCCCCCCTTAGAACTGGGGGACAATCGGGGCTGGGGCACCATTATCTGAGAAATTTCTACAAACAAAGGCTCTGAGCAATGAGCTGAGGCTACTAGGATGACAGACAACTGCACTTGCCTAACTCTCTCCATTCCAAGCTTTCTTGGCCGTGGCACATGTACGAAGGCGTACACTCCCAGGGGTGGATTGTTCTGCTGTGCCAGGGAGAACCATAGCAAGTTGGACTTCAATGGCGTCGATCTCAGGCTTAGGCTCGACCTCATCGCAGCTAAGTATTACATTGAAGGGTCGGAAGTAATCTCACCACTGCTAATATATAATCTTGGACAGTGCTCGGCAGACCGTGCAGTATGGTGGATGCTGAAACCAGCCTCTCCTTGGTCCATGTATAGACACTTGGAGCAGGTGTAGTGAAGATCCGTCTTGGCCATAGGGCCCGGGAGACGAAGGCACTGACGATGTTCTTGAGATGGTGACTCCATCCATGTAGATAGGCAGTCAGTGAGCAAATTGTGAAAAAGGATAGTTTAACAGCAATGAGTACTGCCTGTTGTACTGTTGGGTCCGCAGATGTTTGTTTAGGCATGCCCTGATTTGCCTGCTAGTCTTATTTCAGTTGGCAAAAGTGTGCTTGTGATTTGAGGGAATTATAACCCTTAGATTTCAGTAGAGGGCGGAGCCTGTGGGAGTTAGAACTATTTTATAACCCCCCTATTAATCAAGTCCTTTCTCGATATCAGTCAAAAATTCTCCTCCCTCATTCATCATTTCTACATTTTACTCTTCTCTCATGTCTCTTTTTGCTTCTCTTGTCCCAAAGCTTGGCCATTGTTTTCATTCTTCGTGCTAATCTGCTAGCAGCAGACATTGCTGCACGGCCACATTGGCGTGCAAGCGCACATATGCATGTCAACACACAGGCGTCCAGGCACATACACATTAATTTACACACACACACACACACACACACACACACACACACACACACACACACACACACACACACACACACACACACACACACACACACACACACACACACACACACACACAGAGTGTGGCGGCCCCAGACACAGGGGCTTAAACAGCGGTTAATCCTCTAGCACAGTGTTTCTGTCTTCCACAGGGCATTGGGCCCAATGCCATCCGCCCGGATCAGTGTGGATTCACCTCCCATCCACTCCCCCTCCATGCACACAAACACATACAGCAGCCCTGTCACTTATACCACAACACCACTCCAAATGTGGGGCAATTCAGAGGTCTGAGAAGGGCAACATGAAAGACAAAAAAGCATTTTATAACAGCTAGAAGGGCAGGGAAGTTAAATATTAGTTAAACATATGAATAAGGAAGACAATATAAAAAGTGCTCTGAGTTTAGGAGCAGATTTGATGTGGTTACAAATAGGAAAATAGAGTACAACAATGGGAACCGATGTGGTTGATGGGATTGTAAGAAACCAGCTGAAAACCTCGTGCCTACATTGAGCATGAGGGGCTTAGAGTAGCTTTCAACAAGCCTCTGACTCACAGAGAAAGAAGAGAACAGAACACTGAAGAGAGAGAGAGAGTGCGAGAGAAGGGAACAGAGAGGGACAGAGTAAATATGGGTCTTTTGAGTTTTGGCCAGGCAGACAGATTGGCTTCGCATCAGAAACACAGCACATGAAAAGAGGAAATCTGTGCGATTTCTCCATTTGCCACGGAGGAGGCCTGCACAAATGAAACTAGCATCCATGTGGAGCCCCACCAGCCCCCTCTCTCCATCGCCTTCCAGGAATCCTCTATCCCTCCCTCTGTCTGTCTTTCACTCCAGCTCTTCATGTCTCCGTCCATCCTCATCCCCTCTAACTAACTGTTGTATCTCGGCTGTTTCCCTCGCCAGCAGTGCCTCTGTCACACCTTTTTCTCCTCTCCGTATGTTAATCTGTTTCTCTGTTTCTCTCTATTTCATTACCATTATCTCAGAGTTTTTCTCTCTCCCTCCAGCACTCATTCCGTCACTCGGCTCTATTGTTGGGAGAATGAGGTGCTTTAATGAGTCTGTTCTTTCGTCCTCATTAGAGGGTGGACATTGATTGATGCAGGAAGGAGGGGAGAGCGTGCAGACTGAGAGACTGTGTGCACATGCATCACATAAACAACACCTTGACCAGTAAATTGTGTGTGTGAGAGTTTGTGATACTTGTGAATGAGAATGCCTGCCTCACTACATCTGAGAGAGATGGCTACTTTGTCAGGGCCTGATGGGAGGAACAGATAATGATCAATTGGCAAATACACGTATGAGTGTGTATGCGTGTGTGTGTAAACAGAGGTGCCTGTGGAGGCATGATGCTTTGTATGGCCCCCTTTGGGTTCCACAAAGGTTTTGGGTGGTACCATTTTAGGAGGAAGTGCGCCCACTCCCTTAGTCACACAGAATAAACTAAACTCTGCTGTTAGTAGGAGAGAAAGGGCTGCCACCAGGGAAGAAAAATGTGTGAGGAGATTCCAAATCAGTGTGGGATTTCACATTTGCTCAACTCACATACACGCATGCACAATTTTTTGGCGAGGCAATCAACATCAGGCCTCTCTGGGTGATGAGGTAATTAAAAAGTGCTAATTAGATGTCATTATTATTAGCCCTGATAAAGAAGAGGAATGAGGGAGGGCAGATGGAAGCCTGAGTACATTAGGCACAATGAGACAATGCCATAGGACACTATAGGAGAGTAAAAGAGTAAAATAAAAATAAAATGCTGCCAATACACAGTTAAGTGCAAGAACATTCATTTTCCTGATAACGCCTGATAATATCAGACTATAGAAGTATCAGTCGGGCTGTAATTTTGGCATCACACACAACCTCCCCACACATTTATTAAATTCAACAGTGTTACTGAGAATATGAAGTAATGGATAAACTATGGAGGCAAATTAAATCAGAACAGAAAGAAGGTAAAACAATGATGGCCAATACAAACCTCAACACATCTGAAATAAACGAGTTACCCTGCATGTGACTGTGAAATTTACAAATTAGTTTAAATTCATTTTTCATCTCTATGATATGATAAACAAAACCTGGACTCGGTGGCAGCCAGACGGAGAAAGGCAGATGAAACACAAGAGGAAACATAAAAAGACTATTTTGCTGTTATCACGCTTTTAGAAAGAGGATAAGCCCTGAAGAGAGGGAGGGAGGAAGTAAGGTAGAGGGGTAGTGAAAGACTAAGAGAGAGAGAGAGAGTCATAGAGAGAACTCATAGTGCAACATCAATCACGGAGATGAGAGGATAGAGGAGGCATGAAAAGGGAGCGAGTCAGAGGGACAGAAAGGCAAAGCGACGGGGAGTTGTTTGATGAGTTCATACGAGTCAGGTCCTGGGTGGCCCGGAGTGAGGGAGCAACTGTTGTGGAAAAGGCTGAAAGGTCAATATTGATTGACACCGTGGCTTTATAGATGGAAGATCCAAGTTTTGCATGTCCATGATGCAGCACTCTTCGCCTCAAATCTTTAACAAAAGCTTCAAATTGATTTGTTTTCTAACCTTAAATAAGACCTTTCTTCTCCTTCAAAAAAAAATCAAACAAGTTAATACCTTTACGTGAATTCTGAACCAAAAGCTAATGTAGAACCTTAAAACAACCGTATATCCAAAAATTATAAAAAAATGTTTTCACTTTGTTCTCACACTGTTGCTGCTGTGATATTATCAGCGCAGAGAGGAAAGCAGTTGAGTCATATTAGGAATCTTTAACATGTTTGTGAAAAACCAGTGCATCAACTTTTCCCCTTCCGCTATATTCACCTTCCCCTGCCCTCTGTTTATCCCCATAAACAGGAACAAATGGCATTTTATCTTTCTGTGGTTGTGATAACTGTGACATGAACCTATCCTGCTGAAGCCATGTGCTCTGCCCTACAGCTTACAGCATTGATCAGCACACCATGACAGCATTGTAGTAAGAAAAATAGAAGCATTTTTGTTCTTAATTTATATCATGTATTATCTACCAGTTTCCAGCAAAGCTATACAGCTCACATAATGCACATTCAGTTACTCTCTGAATAATACAAATCAATTTTATGCAAATGACACAACTCACAGAAAGCTGTGTTACCACCCAACAGCTTGTCTGTGCAGGGTGTAAGTAAATGTGTGTTGTTGTGTACACTCATGCACAAAGCATAGTGATGTGCAAATGAGCGCTTATTTGAAGGTGAAAAAAAGTGACAGAAACCCTAAAGCCACTGCAATCAATCACTTGAACAGATCAATGGCGTGCGGTTCAGCCCAGCCAGCACTGCAGAAATGAGAGGTGTGGTAGGTGAGGATGTGTATATGTGTGTGTGTGTGTGTGTGTGTGTGTGTGTGTGTGTGTGTGTGTGTGTGTGTGTGTGTGTGTGTGTGTATGCATGCATATGATGTGCAAGTAGAGTAAGAAGGAGATAGAAAGCAGCTGAAAGTGAGTGGAAAGAGAAGGTTGAATGAATTGGATTACAGTGGGATATGACCTCCGTATCAAATGACGTGTTTTGCCTCACTAGCTCCATGACGCAAAAGCATGTGACACACAGATGACTGTTTATAAAAAGGTTCCTCAGATTCTTATCTAACTCTGAAAGGGCTACTGATAAATAGTCACATCTGAATCATGTGAGGTAAACCATATCTATCCTTTTTTTTTTCTTCATGCACTCATGCCCAGTTCTCGTTCTACAGTCTAAACCTCCAACACACTTTCACGCCCTTTCTTACACTCTGTGAATAAAGCTCTATGTCTCTCAGCCTCTCCCATCAAACACTATACTGTAATGCGGTTTTAGAGGGATGTGGTGGTGCAGCAACACTGGAGACAGACACTGTGGACACCAGTGGAATAGAGAAACAGGGGCGATTCCTGAGTCCGGTGTCCTTTCCAACATCAGTTTCTATATGGCTGCTTTCTTTTTCTCTCTTTGAACCAAAAAGCAACTGTGATAATAGGAGTCCTGTTGAACATATTCTGACAATTAAAAGTAGAGAATATATCCTGCAGTCCGCCATGTTCAGGCTTTTCTGTTGAGCTGTCATGTATTCAGGCAGGAATGTGAAAACTGACCTCCTCGGGGTCACTGTAGGTGACACACAGGAGCCTAATATGACTGGAATGTTTTCTGGCTGAGAAAAATGAGGGAAAACAACTGGTTATAAAGCCTTCAACAGTAGAAAATGTTGTCAAAGGCATTAAGATAATGTAAAAAAAACCAAAAAAGACAAATGGCACTGGCTGTCTTCTGCTTTCTGTAATTATTTAAGCTGCAGGAAATAAGATAAAGTTTTGGGTAAAATCTGAATATACTTCCCAATATGATTATTATTTTCAGTTTTAAACATTTTTGAATATTAATATGGAATATGAATTGAACGGATCTCTTGTGCATAACAAGCAGCTAATTTGCATTTCCTTGCTGGATAATTCTCTGATTTGTTCTCATTGCAATAGAACCTGGTGAATTGGTGTGTGGAGGAATAAAACCCTATTAGTTCTTTATAAAACAATTATATCATACATTTTGCAAGGGGGAAGTGCCTTTGCACCTATCAATAGATACTCTTGTTTGTTAATTATGAATTTTATGAATACTTTTTATTTATCTATGACATATATTTCAATGCTCATTTGATGCAACATTCATCAAAGTATCAGATCACAGGGAAAAAAACAGCCCACCCATAAGATAAGATTTCAAGAGATGGTTTATGATATCCATACGCCCACTGATATGATTAAAATAATAAACCATACTAAGGTAAGGAGTACATGGATTAGAACTGTTGGCTCCAGGCCTCCTACAACCGACTGAACTCATCCTCAGTATTACAGTCCACCTTTTAGGACTAGAAAATACACTGCAGAGGGCACAAATCCATGGGTGCACACATGCAGACACATTGGGGAAAACCAATAAACTGCTTTTCTTGTAGTAGGAAATGTGTTGCTGGGTTGGCAGAGGGATGGACTGTCCAAATTAATGTTGTATTGATATTTTTGGAGATTCTTTGTCATTTTCCAGTCAAACCAGCCAAGTGTATGAGAAGATATGAGACAAAGGCGTTAACGGGCTACTGTGGTTAAACAGGCAGAAGGATGCAAGTGAGATTCAGGCGCATGTTTGACTGAATGTATACCTACACACACAATCGAGGCACAAGGGAGAAGTTTCAGTTGGTTGCAATCTGCAACCTCCCCACTAGATGCCGCCACATTCTACACATTGCACCTCTAAGCAAAAACTGATACAAGACTGAAACTAACAATTATCAGTCACGGTCAAAACTGCCAATAGACAGAACATTGGGGTCAACATGATTCTAAGAGACATATTATGACTGTCAGTCAAAAACCATAAATGTCCAGGTTTTGTGATTTTTTAAGCTCTAAGATAAGTTCACATTCAACACCATTTTCTTTTAACCATGAACACAATCTATCCCTAAGCGTTATCTTAGAACTTTTATATGCATAAATATATCAAAACCTTAACTGTAGAGGCGGCAGAAAATGTTCTTATGAATTCCTTTTCTATTGGTCACCTGAATCATTTTTGAAGTCACTGACAAATGACATTGTCGTCTTTATGCAAATTTCCCCGCTGCGGGACTAATAAAGGATTATCTTATCTTATCTTTATAGGGGCATCAGTGTGTGTGGTTTTGGTATGGTGATGTGTTGCTGATAGAATTAGCTGAGAAAATTCTCCAACCAGGGGCTCATTAACTTCTTTTAAATCCAAACCCAACAATGTCAAAATGCATAATTACCAGGTGTAAAAGAAAAAAAAAAAACAATTCTTCTTAGCACCTGACATTTTCAAGATAAATGGTCTTCACAGGAGAGTCCCAATATTCAGATTTTCACTTGTGAGTCTTGTTTGTGATTCAGGGTTGCTTCCCCCAGAGAAATGAGTCAATGGGAACATTAGCAGTCAAGATAGAACATGTTTCCATAGCCTAACTTTCTCCTCCTTTCAAAGGGGTTTCTACGCCTGCATTTCTATCTGTGGAAGAGACACCCAATATCGATCTGGCTCTGACACATCACAGATGACTCACTGAAGGGGGAGAGAGAGCGAGAGAGAGAGAGATGGAATTTGTGTGTGTGTGTGTGTGTGTATGTGTGTGTCAGAGAAAGAGGGACAGAAAAAAGATTTGGATCCCTGCATTTCTGAGATTTACTTCGAGAAAGAGTCAGCAGGGGCAGTTCCTATAGAGCTTCTCCTTCTTTAAATGTGCATTTGAAGTGAAAAGCATGTAGATGACCAAGAAGAATAATAAGTAGACTTGGGACTGACACATGTGCATGAACACTTTCTATAGAGCCTAAACTCTGTCTCAACATTTTTTCTGTAGGTCAACTTCTCTGGGTCTCTGTTTAAATGTAGAAGCTCTCGTTCCCTCCCTTTTTCTCTATTTTTTCTTTTTTAAGTACTTACTTAACTTTGAGTCACTGATCACCTTCTCTTCTTCACCTCACACTCTCACTCTGTCGGTCTCTACTGCCAGTCTTTCCTGGTTTGAAGGAGATTACTGGCTGCGGTGTACAGATTAGGTCCAGGCTGGCCTCACTTTGTTTGTGATTGCAAGGCCAGTGGCATGGTTGAAAGCTGGACTTGAACGCAGTAGATGAGTCATTACACCTGGGAGAGCGAGGGAGCAAAGGGAGGAAGGAGGTTGAATGAAAATAGGTAAAAAGGTATAGACTCCAAAACAAAATATTCTACTCTCACAAAGTGATTCCTGACATGAAAGACAAATCGTGACTGACTACTTTTGATGAACTACTTGGGCTTTTATTTCTATATAAGAATGTTGTAGAGATACATATACGTATCTGTTTTTTATAAAACCAAATTGTTATATCAGTAGCTGTGAACGAAAAGCTAGAAGAGAAAAGACAAGAGAAATAGAAAGGAAGGTGGGATTAGATGGAGAACGAGTGAGGCAATGAAATTGAAAATGAGGAAAAAATAAATGAGATGAAAAAGAAAGCAGAAAAAAGGACAGGAGATGTTATTTGGACAGAGAAGAGAGAGAGAGAGAAACAAAGGAGAGAAAATAACTGCGGCAGATACTTTATTCTCTCTCGGTTTAACAATGCAAGGTAGTGTTCCAGAGCAAATCACAGACAGCTTTTGCATACTAATATATTAATACTCCAGTCATTACTGCTACCATCAGCACAATGGTAAATATTCCCCTAATTGCATATCACAGATAACACTACAGCTTTATGTTGTTTATTCGTGCTTTTGTCCGTGTGTGTTTGTGTATTTATCTGTATTTGTGTGACTGTGTGGGGGGGGGAATGTATGAAGTTAATTGGCTTCCACCGATAACAAAGCAGTGTCACGTTCCTCTGCTTCGCTATCTGCTGGGTTTGAACATGTTCTAAATATAATCTAGGAAAACAAAAATAAATTACCATAATGATTGTAAATACAGCATCATTTGACTGTATGCATTATGCTGAAAGGGATAAGTTGACTCATCGATTAATCAGAAATAGTTATTGCAATTAGCTGGTTCTAGTTTCTAAAATGGAAGGATTGGATTCCCCTCTCCTTTGCATATGATTGTAATTAACGGAAAAATTGAATAGCTTTGGGTGAAGGGCAATTGGTTGGACAAAACAAGGAATTTGTCATCTTGTGCCTGGGGTAATTGCATTTTACTGATGGCATTTTTCTACAGCTAAGCTAGCGGTTCTGTGAGACTGCACTAAGGCACAGTTGTGCTTTGAGCTAAATGCTAACATGCTCCCAATGTTAACACGCTTATGTTCAGCTAGTAGAATGTTTGCTATGTGCACCAGATTAGTTTTGAGTATTAACATTTGTTAATTACCATTACACACCAAGTACAGCTGAGACTGATGGGAATATCATTATTTTGGCAGGAATTTGATCATAAACCAAAGTATTGGAAAAATCAACAGGTTGACCTAATTATGGTGCTAGATCAAAAGTTAAGTGATGACAAATGATCCTGAGGGGGACATGAATGTCCGAGCCAAATTTCATTGCAATCCATCGAACAGCTGTCAAGACAGATTTGAATTAACTATTTTTATCTGTCCAGATTGGTTCCGTTATGATTTCCGGTAAGAGGCGTTATGGTCTTTATTTGACGGAACCACAAAAAGGCTATTATCTAACAATAAAAAGTGTTATTTTTGGATGAATCTTAGCTGAGGATGCAGCCTAATTTGACAAGTGCATCCAACTTTTGTTGACACAAACTGATGAAACTCCTTCATCATGGGCTGCGTTACACACTGAACACCATAAAATGTGGGAACAATGATCTCAATTTGAATAAATGTGAGAATCAAACGTAATGTCTGTTCTCCCTCGCCAAGCACTTTATTCCACCATCAAGCCTTGTTTTCATTCATGAATATTACATGGCACGTGATTGGCTGCCAGAACATTACGCTGATGAGTGAAAGCAGGCCATCTGGTGGTGGGCAGAGGGTTATCACCACTCACTACCACTAAGCACACCACACTTGTGAGCAGGTATGTCATGACTACAATGTGTGTCTGTGTCCGCAGCTGTGTGCACCCAGCTGTGTTTGACTGTGTGTAGAAGTAGTAGTACAGTAGAGTAGAGATAAGAAAGTCCCAAGCTTCGTTAATGAAGAGTGTGGGCAGAAAAAAAGCCCCCCCCCCTCCAGAAACACAATCTCTGGGGTAGCTCTGGCTCTCCAGAGGGGAGGCAGGCAGGCTGTGTGAGATATCTACACAGCGGGAGAGAACTCGTGACAGACTGCTTGCGATGGCAGCCTGGCTCCCTTTCCTGGAACTCACTGCTCACACAGGTGTGAGCTCACACAGGCTCAGGTGGGCGACAGAAGACGAAACTTGGCAGGCAGGTAGAGCCGAAGGAGTGAGGACAGGATCGTGAGCGACAGAGAGAAGAGGAATGAGGGAAGGAATGGAGGACAGGATGGAAATGGTAGAATCGGGTGCAGTTGGACTGATCAGATGTCGTTAGCTAAGAAGCTGAACATTATAGGTAAGTCACCTTACACTGAAGGGTTAAAAAAAAAGCCCTACTTTCCTCAGCTGCCTCTCTTGCTCTCGCTTCATATTTTGCACTCTAAAACAGGCCTGTATGCGTCTCTGGGGAATGAGGAAAGCTGAGAGGTACTCAGCGTCTGTCCTGCTTTTACTTCCTGCACACACACACACACACACACACACACACACACACACACACACACACACACACACACACACACACACACACACACACACACACACACACACACACACACACACACACACACACACACACTCACACACAGACAGAGGAAAAAAGGAGACCTAGCCCCATAGCGTTGTACTTTCTCCCATGCACACCAGGCCGCCAGCTTATATATTATCAGTTTGTGCCCAATTGACCATCGCCACGACAATGTGTTCCTCTTTGAGCCGGGAAAAAAAATGGTGATAGTCGACATGTTTATTGCTAGTAAAGTAATCCTGTGTAAAAAAACCTAACAAAAAACAAGACAGTGTTTTTGACACAGCATCAATACTAAAAACCCCCTTTGATGAAAGCCATATCACTAAGTGGGAAACACAATGATCATATTGCCTCCCATGATAATTTACCCCATGGGTAGCTTTAGCACTATTAAATGAAGGGTAATCAGCCCGACTTGTCAAATGATCAGTGTTTATAAGCATTTATAGAAAAACCACTGGAGACATCAGTCAGTTAGCTAAATCACACCGCTGCACAACAGAGCTGAGCCTTGAAGCACCGCTAAACATCTCATACATGCGAATCAGTAGCTGCTAATTGAATACAGGCTGGATTGGTTACCAGGAACCATCTGGAAGCCACTGTTAATCATCCGTCACTCTAACAACTTTCCAATGTTTTAAAACCTTTATTACTCGGGTCCATGACAGCGAGATTAAATCCCCCTCTAAGCGGAGACCAGTTAAGACGGTCTGATGTGAATGTGTATCCTGCTGCTTTCCACCGAGCCCTGAGGCAGGCCACCTAATCTACAAAGCCCCAACACTCATCCGTATGGATCAATGGATAACCGGGCAAATATTAGCACACATCTCCCCTTAGTCCGCCTGCCTGTCAAACTTTCACTGGGTCTGTCTGCATTGAGAAAGTTAATCTGCTCAGGAACTATGTCCATGTCCACCGAGCGCCACGCCAGTTAACCCTGACAACCTCCTGAATCTAAAATCCAGCAAGAGCTGTCAGTGTTCTTCAAGAATTTACTATCACTTTCTGTCAATGGACCATTTAGGTAAAATATATAAAATACAATCAAATTTACTCTGGAAATATGTCACTATAACCCTATGGTGAACATGTGTTGCTATCAAAATGCTTCCAAGCAAATCATAACTAAAAGCTTATCTGAGAGTAACATTACATGTTTTTTTATGGACTTTAAGTTACCAAATTGCTCTCACAGCAAAATTACAAATATGTCTTGTAACACATTGTCTGAGAATTCTTTAAACGTCTCCACTTTCCAGCCCTGTTGGTTCGGTTGTTGAAGCATAGCTTGGGGAGAATGGTGTCTGTCTAGAACTCTGAGCGGTTCAGCCTCTGTGGGATGTATAATGTGGAAATTGGACGATATAATGTTTCTTTGTTAGTGTGCGTGGGTATGTTTGTGTGTGGTATGTTTTATAGGCTGTAGGGGGTGTTGCGAATATGGGAAGAGAAAGACAAATGGGTTTATTCTGCGCTGATTGTTCAGTGACTTCTCTCCTCACATCCCTCCATCTCTCTCTCTCTCTCTCTCTCTCTCTCTCTCTCTCTCTCTCTCCTTGCATGGTTAGAGTTGTTGTCTCGGATGTGAGGCCCTGTGGTGTGATATTGAACATGTTGTAAAAGACTCACGCACCACACATTAGCGCTGCTAACACACACAGACACACAGAGTGCAAACGACAATGGCATAAAGACGGTGCAAGTGTCAAAAGTTCTGAATAACTGCAGGGCTGTCTGGGGCAGCAGTGCAGAGAGGACCAAGCAGAGAAACAGGGAGGAAGAGAAAAATAAGCTTTTCTATGCTGCTTTAATTTTCCTGTGGGATATATGAGGGGAGGGGCGGCGTTCAGCAGATCAATAGCAGAGTTTGTCTCTGTCAATGCAGAGTTCAGCTTGGAATAGAAGAGGAACAGGCTGAGTGGAAACATGCAACTATTCATAGCTCCTCTGCAGAATGATGAAAAACTTCTGAAAAAAACATAAAAGAAACTCACTTTTTCATCCAAACGAATGAAAATCATAGACACATATACAAAGACATTAGTGCTTATGAAATGTAACAATAGTAAACAGCGTTATTAAAGTTATAAATTCTCGCCTTGTCACAATATCCACAAGAGAGCTCATGCAATAGCTCATATGGGGTCCATATGTTGTCAATTTGGTATTTAAAAACACAAACACATGTGTTGCAACATCACTGCGACATACAAAATGTTGAACTATCAACAACAAATCTTTATTCTATAGTTGTACCACTGAAGCTTTTGCTCTACATTTTAGCATGAGATGTGAGATCACACCGTCTGCCACCAACTGTAAACCCCTCATGAACAGAGAAAAGAAAAATAGGTCACGCGATTGAAAGTAAAAACAAATTGCAGGCAATCACATGTGCTACCATCATGGGAGAATGCAAAGGACTACTAAGTACTTGTTGCTGATTAGTTTTGGCAGGCCATGTGGGTTTTGGCTCAGAATTAAGCAGGATAACCAGCTGCCGTTCGTATGAGGGGTGGGCGAGTTAGATTTAACTAAGCTAAACTGTGAAAAAGGACACAAGACATTTTGCCACGATAAATACATTCTGACTGCAGACTAAGTGAAAATAATCCACACATTGTCTCTTAATAGAATTGATGTATGCCTGAAGCTACAAACCTCAAGGAGGACACTGAGACGAGGGATTTTGTATAACAGAATACATACGATAAAAGTCCCATATGGTAGATTTGTTTATAAGAAATAATAACGACTGACAGTACATGAAAAGCATCTTGTTAGACTGAATTTCTGAATATCTGGTTTGGTTTTTAACAGAACACAGAGAGGGCACAGGGGGTAATAGAAGACAGAGATGTAACAGCATCGTATAAGCTAGATTCAATATAATAGTGTAGACGTGGAGTGGTTTCCCAGGAAACTGTATTCCAGCTTGTAGCCTCTGCAGCTGCTCTGTGAGCAATTTCCTAGTAATTCACCATGCACACTGGTTGCAGACAGAATTTGACCTGCTTAACTGGTGCAGACACATTATACCAGTAACACACTATGGTACTGACACATAGTATTCATATTTTCCTTTTGAAGTGCTGCAGCGTGGTGTAGTGATTAAATAGCATTCTGATCAATTCAAGGACTTGTGTTGGAAACAAGAGTCCACAACGTTGAAACGCTGAATATCAATATCGGTTCAAAAGGACTCTGCTCCTTGCAGCTCCTTGGAAGGTTCTCCAGAAAAAAAAAAAAATTCTCTCTTGTGTACAATAAAGTTTTTTTTTTCTCGTTGTAAGTATCCTCTGGGTGTATCCTTATCTGCAGTCAAGCTGTTTATGTTATGCCAAAAAAAATGGAGCAAGAACTGAACTGCACTGCTTTGACTGACTTCTTCTTCTCTCTCTTATTTTCCACCACCCATCAAACAGCACGAAGACTTGATTTGAACTCTGGCACAAGCACAGCTCCTTATTGCAATGTCACAGGGGTTGTGGAAGAATCAAATGATGATAGAAAATGAAATCCCTCCTTCTGGTTTCCTCCCAATGTCCCTTTCTTCACCCTTTGGTTTCCTCTTCCCCCTACTTCTCTCCTCCCTGTGATACACAGGAAATCAATAAACCCAGCGTCAACATTTAAACATTATATCAATTCTTCAGTGCAAAGGCGGGCCGATCGTTACTGCAGAGATGAGCGGTTGCTGTATCAGTTTGGGCAGAAGCAGCATTCTGATTGGCAGAGTGCAGCATTGATTTATCTATTACTGAGTGGCGATAGCATTAGTGTTTATCACACGTCCTGCCAGAAGGAACTTAGGGAGACGATTAGTGTGGTTGTGAGAGTGTGTATAGTAGGTGTGTGAGTTTGGGGGATTATGAATATTTAATTTAGCATCATGATTTAGGTGTGAATGCAGGACTGTGTGTGTGTGCGTGGGTACATTCTGGAGATGAAAATGTCTTAATTAAAATTAATCAGACAGGTTAAATAGGATTTCTTGCCTGTGGCAAGTTTAAAGGTCAGACTAGAATGTACGTGATATGGTGCATCTGTGCTGATAGGACAGCATGGACATATCAGAAGGAAATTACTTAAATTAATTAGAAAATGATGACCAAAAACTAGCCCGCAAATCCTACACATTCTATGATCATTTGAAAGAAAGGAAAGCAGCTGAATGTAAGATTTAAGATTAGAATTTAAATCTAGATGAAAGGCAAAAATATGTGTTACTGTACAAGTTGAGACTTTGAGAAATTACAGAAGTTATATGGCCATATGAACACTTTTCCCTACTGATAAAAACTTAATAAAAAATATATTTCACTGGTCTATTTTTGAGAAATAAAAAGAAACAAGAGTAACAGACACTATAAAGCATAGCTTTAGTTGCCAGGAAACAAGTTTTTGTATGCGGTTTGGTTGTCCCTGCCTTCAACAACTTGTTCTTTGTTTAAAAAATAAATAAAAAACTGTATCCCTTGCCCTTGTCTGCCAAGGTGAATCAGAGTGCTGCTGTAACATTGATTCACTCCTTCTGACATGATAACTGAAATCGGGTGTTGCAATAAAAAGTTAAACAATTACCTGGTAGCTTTATAGAATAACTCACAAGATAATACCATTACTGATACAGCCAAACCCCGGGTGAATTAGATGTAAACACTTGATCACAGTTGGATGTACAAATAAACCTGGATAAATAGGAGAGGAACGCTACAAAATTTGAGACAGAGTGGGCTAAAGAGGGGGCTCAATGAACACTTATGAATGCAGTAAACAAGCTATTCTGGCAACCTTTCGACACGGTTTACTGCACTTCCAAAAAAACACTCCCTCATTTGCTGCATCTCGATATCAAAAACAGCTCCAATTTGTTACGAGTGACAGATGGTTTAATTTATTTTTTATTTTTTATTATTCAAATTATTCTTTTTTATATTCAAATATAAGGTATACTGGTGCACAAGACTATTTTCATTTCAAGTAAAACATTTTTTTTATAATAATACAAACCACCATGCCAAATTTTGCCAGCCAAAAGCTTTTGCCTGCTTGGCAACTGTTCAGAAACCTCCCTGAAAGGAGTAGTCCAGCTCCCTCACCATTCTTCTAATGCTTTACTCTGCTCAATCCACTCACTCAAAGCATTATGTGAACTAAGTGCCCGTCCATGAGCAGATGAGAGGATAAATCCAATCTGTTAAAAAGCTTCAACTCAACTCCACATTCGGCCACCATCCAGCACTTGACCCAAATCTGTGCAGCCCTGCATTTGTGCTGCGCCACACAGCATTCGTGGTTGTTTTTGTTCTTTAAGCAAAGGAAATGGTGTGTACACGTGAGTATCACAACACTGTGTGGGGCTCGTTTAGTCTGTGTTTGCCAAGGTGCTAATGAATAAGCTTACAGTATATGCATACCCTATTATTCATTGAGTTAGTTCATGCCCTGTATTAAGATCCATGCATTGTGTCTGTTTACATACACTTGTTCTAGATTATAGAGGAATAATTATGGTTTCATGGCCTGCAACAAATTTAGAATAATGGTCAAAATATTGAGGCTGTACTGCAGTTCACATGTGGCTTTTAAAAATATCTGCGTTCTTTTCCCCAGCTCTTCACTTTGCATTGCCTCTGCATTGGTCTCTCTATTTGTTTCTCCTTCTCTCTTAAGTGATCCTCCTGGTCGCTGCATGAACACATCTTTTGTTTCCATATCGTCTCCCTCCCTCTCCCCCCTCTCTTTCGCCTGTCTCTATTTGAGCAGATAAAAGTGCTGTCGCTCTTTGACAAGACACACTTGGTTGCTTCCTCCTCTGAGAGGGAGGGAAAGTTAGCAAGAGAGTGACGTAAAGAGGAGAAGGCTGATATATGCAGGTATAAAAGTTCACTGCGTCTATGAAGCCTTTGATCAGCTGAGCACCTGTCTGCAACCCCGAGGGCAGCCGGAGTTCACAAGGTCAACCGTGCAACCATCTGCCATTCATTTTTCATAGTTTTGATATATTAAAGCTGTCAGGTTTGCAACATTTTTAAAAGAAACGCTTTCATTCAAAACTTAAACGATAACCTTTTGCCCCACTCTTAAACAACACAAATAAACATCTGGAAGACTGCTAAATGTCATTGTAAAATAGGACGATATGATTTCGATGATGTTTCAATGACTTTTAATAACTATGTTTTCTGGTAGCTGACCCCACACCCTAAAAAAAAGAAATACAAAGTGTGGTCTAATCTGGTGAATGCTAGATGGGTTTTAAAGGGTCCTGGCCTGTGAAAGGCTGGCAGATTCAAAAGACATCTTCTATTAAAAGGTGAAATACAAGCGCAGCAGAGCCAGAGAGACACAGTGGCACAGAGGGGATGCCTCCCTGTGTCTGACTGCAGGATGGAGGTGGGTGGAGGTGGATGGGGGTAGGAGGCAGGAGTACAGGGAGCGGCATCCCTGACACAGAACTGCAGTCTGTTTGGATTACATCACTTACATCTTTCAGACCCATTACGGCTCTGACTGGGAGGAAGAGAGAAGGTGGGAGCAGAGATAGGGAATCGAGGGACGGACACTGAGAGCCGGAGGTTTAAAAAAAAACAAAACTGAAACTGTGTGGGTTTGAATAGAGAGGCAGGGACCGAGAGAGATATGCAGAGAAGGAGGGAGGCAGAGAGGAGGAGAGTGGGAAATAGGGCGATGTGGCAGAGCACAATTTATTATGGTTCCCTTTCTCTCGGAGAGAGCCCAGGAGCAAGAGGCGGTGTGAAATATTCAGAGAAGGACCAGGAACGTCTCTCGGTGACGTAACGCAGCTGCAATGCTGGAACGACGCCCACAGAACTCGGCTCTGCTCAGAGCCTTGTTTGTGCGGCCGGCTTTGATATTAATTTGCAAAGTTACGAAACAATGAGACAAATTTAGCCTCGCAGAGCAAGTTTCCTGAGAAACTAATTCCAAAAATATCTCATCTGTAGATTGTTTGATGCATTTGTGATGCAAATTTTGCATCTTGATTTAATGACGGTTTCAAACTTATCCAAATGAATATGCATAGGCATGTGAACTTTAAAAATAGGTTTGTTCCTTTAGAAGTGGAAGTACACTTTAACTCCATCACCCTTCCTTCACAATGTCTCTCTCCCTCAATCTCTTTCTTCTCTTGAAGGACTTTTACCATTACACCTGTCCATCCCCTGCCACTCTTCTCCCCCCGCTAAACCCAAGCTTGTCTGTCACCCGCTCCAACCTTTAAACAAACTCAATCTGTCTGTCTCTGTTACCACTCCAAGGTCACTCATTCAATCATTTTCTCTTTTATCCAGTCAAATTTACCATTCTACAACCCCGTCCCAATGGACACTGCATCCAATATGTCCTGAGGCAAATATGTGTGTGTGTGTGTGTGTGTGTGTGTGTGTATGGAAGGGTTGTAACATTATAGATGACTTCATTTAGAGGGGCTATTAACCGAGCATGTCCCTGGGCTGTGGACCTTTCATACCATTCCTCCCTGGAGAGACAGCACAACAGAGAAAATAGAACGTGGAAGCATTTGAGAGCAGACAGAGAAAAGGCGATATTACTGAATGTGTGATGTGTGTTTGTATACAATTTAAAAGTCAGATTTGATAACCGTGCCCTGAATAATGCCCGTTGTTTTCCCGCCCACAGACAGATGTGCTGTAAAAAGTCCCAGGACTCTTGATCGCAGTGATGTTGAATACATGATCATGTCCAGGGCTAATGTATGTGTGCACTACTCTCCTATATAACCTTGTAAGGGCAAACACACACACACACACACACACACACACACACACACACACACACACACACACACACACACACACACACACACACACACACACACACACACACGTGCAGAGACACAAACAGTGCACACCTCATACACACAGTTTAGTGTGTGTGTGAAGAATATTGCTATTATTGCTATTATTGTGGGTGGACACAAGCCCCAGCAGCCCCTTTAACTGTCAGTTTGCCTGCATGAGTGATGATACTCATAATATCATACTGATGCTGTGTGACCATCAATCGAATGATCACAAGGGAAAAAAATACAAACAAAATTGCATGAAGTGAATCATCAACCTTACTCCTTTCTTTACCATAAACAGAGTTTTGTGGGTTTAGGCGCTGCTGTTAGCCATATTTTTATTTGAAATTGTGTGCCGCGATTTATGGAAATATTTTTATTGTTTGTTGTATTATTATCATCTATAGGGAGACTGAAAAAATACACTTCATTGTATTAGCAAAAGTGCGGCTATGGACGGCCACCACAGCAAAATAATAATAAGAAACACGTATACTTAAAACTGCAGTATTTGTTAGGACTTGCTGGGTTTAACGGTGTCTTTGGTCTGAGGAAGATGGAGGTGTTGTTGAACAAAGCAGACGGCTGTAAAACATGTCCCATATAATATACCCAGAGACAAGTTAAAGGCCCACTCCCTTAATGGCTGCACCTCACAGTATGTTATACCAACACATACAAAATGGCCAGAGAGTGAGAGATAGAGGGGGAAGGAGGTAATGAAAAACACGTCATTTCTGAGACTGTGTGATATGTGTTTGATAAATGAGAAAGAGGGAAGAAATGGTGTCCTTTTAGTCCCTTTTTTTTTTTTACTGCAAAGTGGAATGTAGACATACAAAGCAGCTTGGTAGAGGCGTTGGGGGAAGAGTGAACATGGAGTGCGGGATAGATCAAGAGAAGGGCTTGAGGCGAAACACCGTACTTACTTTCACATACCGTTTCCTCACTTCCTGCTGTTCGCCAGCCAGAAAGTGGGTTCAATCTGAGGGAACAGGCAGTGAACAGGAGCAGGTGATGTGTGTCAGGAAAAATGAGGTGAGGGAGGCAGACTAAGAAACAAAAATGTAAGGATTAACGAAATAAATAACACATACAGTTTCTGTACTAAACACCCATCCACCCACACGCAGATGCATATACTGTATGTGCTTGCAAAGTCCATTAATTTCCGTCCTGTCTCATGCTTGTCCTCATAGGACTGGACAGTGGCAGTGGAGGGTGGGTGAACGGGTGGAGGTAAATGATAATCGATAGAGTAAAAGAAAAAGAAGGATGCCCTTCTCCCACTGCATTGATTCTCATCTCCTTGGGGTAATGGTCCTAATGTTGTAGGCTCTGACCTCACACACAGAACAGCTTTAATTAAGAGAAATACTCCTGCAGCCCAGCAGCCGCATTATAACTACCTATAAAAAGAATAATCTATTCTTAATATGTCTGGATTTAAAATCCCTGAAGAAAATAAAATGTGCAACTATGGCTCAAAATGTCATCAGCTGTTGAGATTTGTTTTATTACACTGAAATGCATGATGATTAACGATTTTAATAGCTTATCTGAGGCTTTGTTCTTCTATTTACTGAACCTAGCTCTCAAAGCTCTTATGCTAATAAAGAGTCTAATACTGCCGCATTCATTTGCAACTTCAAACAAACACCTTCATCAAGAGTGTCTGCTCATCGCTTATACTGGCACACGCA
The DNA here is from genome assembly GCF_027596085.1 of Anoplopoma fimbria. Classification (NCBI taxonomy): domain Eukaryota; kingdom Metazoa; phylum Chordata; class Actinopteri; order Perciformes; family Anoplopomatidae; genus Anoplopoma; species Anoplopoma fimbria. Next base: position 20,709,862 of record NC_072449.1, read on the forward strand.
TGTTGCATGAGGGGGAGGAGGTGTCTCTGCAGAGAATCAGTGTACTTTGAATTGATGGAATCCAACAGTCCCTCACTCCAACGGCTAACCTCTGACCCTGCCAACTGCATCCAACACTGTGGTAATGTCAAAGAGGCAGCAACATAGCATGGTGGGGCCCTAGCTCAGGAAGTGCACTGTTCCACAACAACCTATCTGATGGAAGTGAAAAGAGATGGAGGAAATTAGAACAATCTGGCATGTGGAAAGCTTGTGACCTCTTAGACTGGCAATCAAACACACCAGTACACACACACAAACACACTAAATTCCACTACTCTTATTGGTCGGCTCATCTAATGACAGTGTCACTTTAGGTCAGAGGAAGGAAAATGTCAAACCAATTAAGAACGAGACAGAAAGATGGGGAGTTTGCTGCTTTGAGAAGGTAAACGTAGAGGAAGCAGGAAAACATATGCTAAACATTTGTGGCTGCTTTGCAATTTACTCCTTGGGTTTTCACCAGAAAGCACACACATTTTCCATGAACTGAAGTATAGTTTCACTGCAGTTGCCCTTATGTTTAAAAACAGAGCTCACGGTGCACAGCTGTGGGGACAGGAATGAATCAAGCTGAATAGAGACACATAAGGAAGACAAACTAATGTTGACACTGGGGTGTAATGATTCAAGTGGTCTCCCTCTCTCCCACACAATAAACGGATGGAAATGAGAGGCAATAAAAAAGATGAGATGAAATCATTTTCAAAGGCACTAAATTCATTCCCCCCCCATCTCCCTCATTAAATGCTGCATTCTGTCGATGATAACCAACACGCAGACACAGTAACATGCATGTGGCCACATAGAGACATAAAGTTCAAAGAATCAGACACTCACACTGAGATGATGGAAATAAATGGACAGACAACAAACAAACCAATAGGTAAACATTCTAATATATAGATAGATGGATACATAAACCCAGAGGAAAAAGTACATCCTAATTGTCCTTTTAGACAGTAAACCCCACCTCTTCCACCACACATACATACACACATGCTAGCTTTAATGGTCTCCCTATAGGTGATTAGAGGATGGTGGAGCATTGACATCTTGACTCATGGTGGGGCCTGCTGGTAATGTTAAACAGCACGAGTCCTCCCTGACCCTGCCCTCTGCTGCAAATAGACTCATTAACATACAAACCTTTCCCTTCCAGCCTTTAACTCGGCTCCCAAGGCCATTGAAGGCGTGGAGCAGCTCTGCCTATTAGCTGAGGAGTGTTAGCTTTGATTGCTTGTGTCTTTTTGCTCATGCGCATTTCATATGCTACCATTATGGACCCGTGTAGACGCTAGCCTGCTCGTATGATGCCAATTCAATGCGGATGTTGCGAATCCCAGAGCTGGCTCAGTGTGTTCTCATGAACTTTGACCCCCAGGGAGGAGGACAGTTCATAATGAGACACCTTCTCCCTGTGCTTCTCAGCTTCTTCCCATTCCCCTCTGAATAAGTGGGAAGCCATCAAAATGGCGCTGTTTTCACTGGACACAGTTTTAGATTTACTGCTTTTAATCTCATCTGTTAACACTGAGGGTGGGGTTATGAGGATGGCAAAATCTACTCTGTAAGCCGTAAACAAGCGAACATTTGGTGATGCCCCCCCCCTACAATATCCAGATTCTATCATGATGTACTGATTGTCTGATTTGTTTGTGTCAGGGACACTAGGAGGTGTCCCACTACTGAGTGATTTATAGAAACCAAACTCTGAAAGAGAGACACGCCTCTCACAGATGACAGCTCAGCCACTGGCATTTGGTCAAGGGTGGAGAGCGAGGTGTCTGTCTTTCTCTCAGCACGGTCTTTCTGAATGTGTGTGTGTGTGTGTGTGTGTGTGTGTGTGTGTGTGTGTGTGTGTGTGTGTTTGCGTAGGCGGGAGGCTGGATGTGCAAGCAGGTGTTAACATGCTGGCTTACTAGTGTGTGAAAAAGAAAGGAAAAGATGTGTTGGGTGTACAGTACAGGTGTGTAGCAATTCAATTGGCTAAAATGACAGTGTGTGTATTTATTTATCATAGTGGAGTTATTACGCATACAGAAACATATCTGCCAGTGTCAACTGATGCAAGTATAAAGTTGTTGCATTATTAACCAACCTTTTTTTTATCCAGGTTGAAATATTTAAGGTACATTGATTTTATAAGGGTTACAACAACATTATTCTCAATTGTAAAATCTTTCGTGTGCAAATAAGACACAGCGGGACCTACTGAGGAACCCACTTTACCAAAATGACAAGAACAAAGACTTAAAGAAATGCAGAGGCTAAAAGTGCTCGATCAGTTTAACCGAGGTAAACTCGAACAGATCACAGGTGATTTACAAGAATAAAAAATACAAAATCTAAGACCATAAAACATTAAAAACACTAAAAACAAGTAATAAAACAACTAACAACAGACCTTATGAGTTTAAACAAAAGCCAAATTTTAAACAAAGCCAAATTTAAATAAGCGATTCTTCAACAGAGACCACGGATGGAATGCTCTATAGTCCATAAGAGCATTCCACAAGTGTTGCAGCCACCACTTCAAAGGCACGATTACCTTTTGGTTTTTGGTCAAGACATTAGAGACCTACAGTTGATAAAAGGATGAAGCAGATCAGATATGTAAACCGATGCCTGGCCATGCAATTAAAACTGAACTTGATGGGAAGCCAATGTAAAGATGATGAGGTGGTTATGTCTGGAGGTTGTTAAACACTCTTCCACCGCTACCACAGACGCTGTGATGCTCTGCACCATCTAGTTGGACACCGGCTCCAGCAACGTTCGGTCCCAGTTATGGAAGGGTAAGGGCATAATCTGTGAATGCGGCCTGCGATAGCGGGGAGGAGGATAATAGGGCAAGGAATGCTTGCTGCAAATACAAGATATGTTTGGACTGGGCTAAAGAGTGTGATTTTATTCTCCAACCGGTGGATGTAGCCCCCCAATCGTAAGTAAACCAGATTACAGTTCTCACACACAGCCATGTTGTTAAAGAATTATTTGGAAACAGGCTGATGCTAGCAAGTAGACTAGCCGCTAGCAATTTGTAAGCCGCACTATACACAATAATCCCAATGGAACCAAAAAATAAAGGTTCTGTAATTTCTGTAAATCAACAATCAGCAAGAATCACCAGTTAAACAGAAACAAAAATCCTTGGCAAAACCTAAAGCAGCCTTTGAACCCTGCTGGTCAGTGACTCTCCTTTCACTGGCTTCACTTTTCTATTTAAGTCTCTAAAAATCATGTCAAACAGTTGATGTACTGCACTGTCAAATATCTCATCTGAGATCAGGGATCTGAGGTGAGATTGACAGCTAAGCATGACACTGGTGATGAAAAAAATATGTTCTTAATTCATTTGTAGGTGGAGTAAAGAGAAAAGGTAGTGTATAATAAAAGACTATGTAATTCGGGCATATTAATAACGCCAACCTGTTTCATCAGAATGAAGATAATAAAAACTGACTGATTTTACCTGATACTCTTTATATATAATTTACCAGAATATTCCATTGCATGATAAGGTCATAGAGAAACACATATCAAAAAAATAAAAAAGGATGGCTAAACAAATCAAATCAAACAGTGTAATGATGTTGTTTCAATTCGACAGCACCCAAAAGTCCTAAAAGGTCCAAATTCATGCAGATTGTATTGTTGGTAACTGTTAAAGCTCTTTTGTGCAACGAGCCAACCACTGTTTTCAGTAAACTCTGAAATGATAGACCACTGTAAAAGAAGCCTGGAGTATCAGGTGTGGAGGGGTAACAATTGTTGGCATGAAATCCCATCAGCCCTTTCTAACATCCCTCTTATTTCATTTCCTCTACCCTTCCGCTCTAACACAGACCACCGCCCTGCCCTTGCACCTATCATGAACATCAGTGCATGAAATTCTCATCCTCTAACCCACACACCCAAACACACACATATACCATCTATATACCGTCCACTGCTTCATCATATATCAACTACTTTATTAGTTTTACACTATAATTAGCACTGGAGGTGGAAATTACCTCAGAATTCTCTTTCCATCTGAGTCTAAATGTCAGCAGCAACACCTCTGTCATCACAGTACACTGATCACAGCATCAGGTCTCTCACACACAAACACACACGCTCATGAAGAGGAAAGTCATGCTGATTGATTACACTCATAATCCCCCACATGCTCATTTACTCGTGCATGTGTGTTTGATATGTAGGCTTTTAATAATAAAAGCACTACACGTTATAATCATTTTGTGCTTGACATAATGTCCAAGGTGGTAAATTAGAGCCGTATTGCTGCACTGTCGATACTTGTCATGTGCTGTGCCGTCCAGGCTCGGATTTACAAGGAGCATCTGCTGGAGGCTTTAATGGGAACCATTGATCTCAATGGGTAATAGTTGGTTTATTCAGGCTTTGATATCTGTATTGTTTTTGTATGATATCCACTATCTCTCAGCTCTACACAGCTCCTATCTTCACAAAGTCAGCCTTTTTTCTCTTGTTCTCTTTTTTTTTGCTTAATATGCAAGACACTGTCTAATGTTGTGGCAAAGATTCTCCGTTTTGTTTCTCCTCTTTTCTCTTCTCTTCTCCTCTCCTCTCCACCATAAATAAGGTCATGTGCGCTTTGTAAGTGATTCCTCCCTTCTGATGCTCACAATGTCTTACATATTCCAGCTTTATCAAAAGCCCCGAGGTCTCTGAGGGGCAATTGAATTAGTCTTTCACGTGTGAAAAACAAACACGCGTACACACTTAACTAGTCGATACTGGTGGATGACATATTTCTTTAGCCCGGAGATAATGTTATTACAAATCGACTGTATGTAAGCAGGAGGAATTTGCCATGAATCAATGTGACAACAGCCATGCAGAAGGCAGGCGAAGCACTCTGGATTTCTGTGTGTGTTTACACTCAAATGTGCAAATAACCCTCCACACATCTGGTAACCTGAACTTCCTCCCTGTTTGACTTAGTGGCTGTGAGTTAATAGGTCATACGTCATTCAGCTCTATTGCTAGTTATAATGACTCCCATCTCTCTTTCTCATTTATCCTTCTCTTTTATTCCTTTTCTTTCCCAGTCTTGGCTGTCATCTGTCTCCACTGACAGTAATGTTAATGTAGCACACTGTGGAGGTGTTTTTCAGCCATTGTGGCAGACTGCATCGGCTGTGTGCTGGTGCGCTGTGGAGGGAGCTCAGGACAGCCTTGAGGTTTTGCTCCAAGAGAAGTTCAGATAAGATGAAAGTTTAATGATCCCCCTGGAGAAATTGGGTCATTGCTGCAGCAAAGACCATAAAATGTATAAGGGTCTGAACAATAGAAGAAATTGGATAATGATACAGTCATACTAGTGCACTGCTAAAGGTTTGCTTACTTCTATCAGTTTGTTTGATTAATACTTATTCTACCAAACTACAAAATGCATTTTAAGACATGATTGTCAATGAAATCAATCTTATTAAGATGCATGGAAATACACATGCAGTATAACCAACTTTTCAACCAACATTTATTCAATAATGATCTATGGATGGCTCAGCGAGGGTAGAATAGATGCATGAGAGCACACAGTCCAAAAACAATTTGGGCACTCTCAAAAATAGGAGCAAGTTATTTAAATGATATTGTAGAGCTCAGTTTTTGTTTTCTACATTTGAATAACTTTCTACTTAACGAGTACCTTAGCTATCAATATTCAACTGGGGTTGCTAGCCTTCCATGAATCCTGATACTTGTTGTTGCTGTTAATTTTCATACTTTTGCAGCAGATGAGTGTTTTGTTCCTCTTTAAAGCCCCTTTGGTCAGAGTTGACAAAAATTCCACCACAAGGTCCAATCCTCTCCTGGAGCTTTTGATTGTATCATGGAAGCTTCTCCTGCAGATGGAGTTTGCCTAATGTGATACGACTGAAAGCTCCAGAAAACCTATTTAATGTATTCACGGATTTCCAGTGTCAAAAGTCTAGTGTTTTGTATATTAACTTTACTGTTGAAAATCACAAAAAACGTAAAATCAGGTTTTTAAGGTTTCAACCTAAGGGAGTTGGATGGAAACACACTGTACAACTATCTCTACAAGTCCGGGCTCTAGAGTGGATGATAAAGCAATAGGAGGTGGGATTGTGGGAACATGGGATGGTGTGGGAGATGACAGGACACTGATGAAGTGAGACAGCAGTCATGTGTTAAATCACTGCTTCAGTCTCCTCGGCTCTCTGCAGCCAGTGTTAAGTAACATCAAAACAAGATAGGCAGGTATGGGCAGACCATTCCCTTCTTCTCTTCAGCTAAAAGGAATCAAACTCCCCCTCCTCCCTTCCCCACCAGGGAAACCATCTGACACATAGGAAGGTTTGTTGAAATCCTTGTAAAAAGAAAAATGTGAGTTTGTTACATCTCTCTTCCCCCTCTCCATGTCTTCATCCAATGTCTGCCAACATTTCACCGCTACACAGCCAATACTTTGTATTTGAATAATCAGACAATTTCTTCCTCATTAATTTCCATTTGTCAACACATTCACACACCTGCCTCCCTCTGACTGGTTTGTGTGTCTGTGAGCGTGCATGTGCTTGTGTACACAGACCGGTGCTGTAAAAATACGACTTGGTGGCAAACATGCAGGTTGAAAGAGCTGGATATTAAGATTAGGATAATGTAAAAAATGCTGAGAGGAAGTGGAAGAGAAAAAACAAGTGGGACGGAGGGAGAAATAGGCCATGTGCAGTAGATTCAGACAATTACTCCTTAAAGATGTAGACGTGTGCGGAGGGAGTAGACGTGATAATCCTTGTGTGTAGTATTTGTGTGCATCTGCATTTTTTTGTGCATGTGTGAGCTTTCTTGATTTGTGGGTCACTTTAAGAGTAATGAAAGGAATGGATAATCATCTGCAGGCATTTACTTACACACACTCATACTGTACACCCGCTTCACTTCTTTCTTTTTTCTGCACCTTATTGTTGCCATTACTTATCCACCAGTAAATTATTTTATGACCTTGCTTCTAGCCCCTCGATCATTTTAATGACCTGTGAAAAAGAAATGGGCTTCATGGGCCACTAACAAGGGGGGGGGGTCCCCCATTAATTAATTGATTACATGATCAATTATGTGCATCTGTGGGCAACTGTAATTAAGGCCTGCCATATGCGCCTGGCTGGTGTGACCGAATCCCTCACAGATATGGCCTGTCACCACTGAACACGCCGCCATTTGTTTCCAAGAGAAAATGATTGTGTGTCTGTGTACGTATGAGCTCCTTTGAGAAATTATTTTATTTGTGTGTCTCGTTGTTGTTTTCGGCAGCATTTGTATGAGTGTGTGTGTGTGTGTTTTGCACACTGCATGCCAGACAGATCTGAATTGCATTTGTGTATGATGTGAGGACGTGTGCGTGTGTTTGTGTCGTCCCCTCCAGGTCTGCGGGCCGATAAAGACTGAAAGGTCAGGTGTTCCCTCTCATTTTCTCTGCCTCTCCAGGTAATTACTCCAAAGCACAGTTCAAGGCACACAGAGAGACAGGAGGCAGGTACACACTCACCACGAGGATCAGACAGAGCGAGGGGAGCGGGGGAGCGAGATAAACTGGCTTTTGCTCTTGCAGTCTTAACGGAGAATTAAAGACAGACAGTGTGGTAAAAGATAAAAAGCCAAGCCCAAAGGAGAAAAAATATCAAATAAAGACAATATAGAATCAAAGATGATTTGTGCACAAGTAAATGTACTCATCTCATCTGCAGCATGTGTACATCTTTTAGGGTAATACTCAAGGTCGTGACAAATTATTCAACTCAGCGAACACTTCTAGACCGTGCACGGAGCTGTGTAGAGCATCTGGGGAACTACAATACAGAGAGCTTGAGGCTGTCCTGATCAATACGTCAGCCAGCGGGGCGAGGCAGGGCACTGCAGTAAGGGCACAGACACGTAGTTAACAGTAGATATTAAAGTGGAAACACATATAGAACGAGATTGGGGTCAGCATATGGAGGGTAACTGGGATAAAATTGCAAGAAAATCTAATCTTTCATCAAAGCTAGGTATATATCAGAGATCAGAGATTTGTTGTTGCTGTTTAATAATTTCTCTCTTTATGGCAGCTATGTATGCTCACACTGTGGGTGGTATATGATGTTTTTTTTTTTTTTTAAAGAATCTCTTTTAAGTAGTTTCTTGTAATCCTCACTAATAATCCTCTTCCCTGAATAGCAGCAGTGATAGTAACAGTGCCGATTACAGTCTCATACAAAATGCATGTGGAGAAATCCTCTTAAAGCCAAAACATGCTGATCTAATTCAATCAAGGATCTGATACGGTGGATGAGGACTCCAACATGATTTGCTTTATTCTAATAGCGAATGTGCGTGCCACAGCGTGTGTGTGTGGGTCTGTCTAATAATGTTCGACAATATCAGCAGAGCTCTGACAGTATGTGATACAAGTATCAGCTCTGAACACACACATACACACATGCACATATGCTGTAGTGTCATGATGATGAGCTTAGTGCCGCTGTCAGCGTGCACGAGTGGGGGAATCTCAGAGAGAGGAAAATCTCATTCCCACCACTCCCCTCCCATCCTTTATCCCGTTTCTTCTAGCGTCCTTGATCCGATCAGCGGGTTTCTCCCGAGCTTCAAAGCATGCAGCGAAGAAAGAGGAATCCCTAATTCAAATAGGTCTCTCTCTTCATTTTTCTCTTTACCCTTGTGTTTATCATTTGCAGCCTACAGAGGGCTTTGGGTTCGTCTGACAAACAGTCAAGACATCACAGAGATCCGATTACAAAGGCAAAGGACACGGGCACGCCGACATACACAAGTAGACGCACACACATACACAGAGGAGCATTCAAAGAAAGCCGTGTTCATAATGGGCTTGCCTTCTGAGAGTGCTGTCCCTGTCCTTTTGTGGGGAACAAACTGAATAACCTCAGAGTTTTGCATGAATTCTGCATGCAACACATCAGTTCTTTATAATATCAGACTGTATGTGTTGAATGAAAGCATTTCAAAGGACGTTTTGTGCTTTTTCGTTTTTTCAGGAATGCTGTTTGAAAACCTTGTTACGTCGATGAGCTCCACCATGCATGAAGATGACAAAGCAATTCAGGAGTGTGAGATGGTGTGTTTGTACTTTTTATGCCCATTGCAGGTCCATCTCAATTACGCTTTTTCTCATGGGCCACTGGCCTCTCAACAACATCTGGCGGTATGCCCTTAGCAGGCGAGCTCACTGCAAAATACTGCGCACACAAAAACTCCAGATCTGACACTTCACAGGCAAGGTCATACCGACAATTGATAAACCAAAGTCACACAGAAACAATCTTCGTTGGAAGAGCCGTGTCTGACTTGATCTGCTGGGATCTGCACTGACAGAAGTCATGCATGATGTCTAAGTACAGCGCGGCGCTCCCGACAGCACTCTGACAGCTTTCCAGCAGCTCCTTGATGATCCAGCAGCATAATCAGAGCCTCACTGTGCCCAATTAACCCTGTTAATCATTGTTATGGCTGGTGAATGCAAATATTACACACACACCTATAGCCTCAGGATACCAGCTGTTAGTGTTATAACCTGACTGGAGAGGAGTGTCCAAGCACGAAGGGAGTCTGTTGTAACGTGAAGGACATGTGTATCTGTGGATTAACTGTACATAGGACTACAGGTTGATAAGACATCTTTTGAGCTGGCATGAAATGACAACTATTGACCGCAAATGCAGAGTGACAAGATGAATTTCAGTGCTCCATTTTCATCGCTGGGCTGGAGCGAAAGCCTGAACGTCCTGGGAAGCTCCGGCGGGACGGAGACTGATGAGCAGGGACTGTAATTCATCACTTTACTGTTCATGCATTAGAGTTGTGTCCACAGCAGAGCAGACCAATAGACCATTAGCTCCGTAATTAGCCAGGCCCTAGCGCGGAGAAGTCGGCAGCATACAGAAACACTATCTCAGCCACAATTAGCCAGTAAACTTTAATTAGCATCGTGATTAAAGACAGAGAGGCAGAAAATCCTTCAGCAAATTCCTCCGCCTCCCACTCCCTACGAACTTTGACAAGAGCGTCCAAGTTGAGCTGCGTCTGCGTTTTTCTAAACGAATATGTGTGCAGGCCTGTGGTCTATCTGGGCTTAAACTAATGCAACTCAGCACTTACACGCACCGGGGATGAGGACACAGCAGCTGACGCCACAGCAAATAGGTGGCAGAGAGGGTTGCGCTGCAAAACAACGGAACAAATATGGTCCACACGCACGCTAGTTTAAACTCACATTTGGCTGTGAGAACTACAACATTTGGGCCAGAAACACGTGTGCACCAGTATATCTGTGCATACTCAGAGTATATACGGTACGGTGGTGAAAGAAGCACTCAGGTCCTTTACTTACTTCTATAAGTAACAATACCACAATACCACAATACAAAGATACTCCATAACATTTTTATATCTTGCGTTAGGTAAAGAGTTTAAAAATGTACTAATAAATAGCCATACATTTGGATCTGTTTACATTGGGTGTCTGCATACATGGATGTGTGCACAGATGTTTGTCAGTCATACATTATGAGCTCCATGCAGACATTCCTTGCAGACCATCATGGATATGGAAAGAAGATGAAATTTACGTCACATCGACCCTTGTGGCCATGCAGATGTGGAAAGTATAAAATGGACTTAACATGTAAGCAGCAATTTAATGTTCTAGCTTGCAAGTGTAAGGCTAATTTAAATTTAAATAAGTGTCACATCACAGGTTGTCGTTGGTCCTATTGGTTGCCAGACATCAAAAGGCTGGTTTTATTTAATACGAGCATGTCAGACGGCAGTTGCCAGGAAGTTAGAGCGTAGAGCAGGAAGAGAGGACAGTCGCATGATGCTGATAGCAAGGATTATTTTTTTGGAGACTTTGATGGACAATGAATTATAGCCCTCCTCCCTGAAGTACTTTAGCTTTAATGTTTGTCTTCTTCTATTTGTTAACCTAAATGAAGTGAAACCAGAACCAAACCGAGATGAGGAATAAGTCCATCCCTCTGCAAACTGTACAGTACCTGAAAAAAACCAAAACACAGCTCTTGACCCCAAGGTGAGCTTCTCTGAAAATACAGAGTATATTTTCAAAAGATGCTCACAGCGACTTTATCATCTGAGGAAAATAAGTGGCCTCTTTGTCAGTCAGCAGATTTTAGAACTAGTGCACAAAACTATTGTTGAGAGTGTTTAACTTTTCACCTTCCTGCCTGCGGTAACCTAAACTATAGATCTAAGAATAAACCTTCTAAGATTGTGTCAATGGCAAGAAAAAAGTTGGCAAACCCTAAAAGCCCTTGACTCAACTTTTTACAGAGAAGACGAGGAAAAAAGCGAGGACTATCCCTGCAGGTATTTCCCACCCTTTCTTTGAGCTCTTGAACTCTGGGAGGCACTATTGAGTCCCTCTGGCAACTAAAAATGTGTTTCAGATGTCCTTCATACCAAGTGCCATCAATATTCTTAACTCAACAAAGTGACTAAATAGAGATGAGCCACAGACACCGAGATGATCGGTTTTAATGAGCAATATGTGACCTGTCTGTGTTTGTTTTTAGTAACTGGTTATCTGTTTTTGTGCTATTATTTGTATTATGTGAGCGACAATACAGATTTATTGTATGGTATCATTTTATTGTAAGGTATTGTACATTTACTTAGTTATATTGCACCACTGCATATACTCAAAAACAGAGGTCATCCCTCTTGAGAACCAGATAGCTCGCTTGTTACTGAGCAGTGCAAATAACATGTTTTTTCAAAGCACCATTGACAAAAGTGTTATGGAAGATGTGTAGAACGATTGTCAGTGCGGGACATTGAAAGAGCCTCTCTTGCTTTATTCACTGCACATCTTCATCCTCCAGCAGCCTGCCATAGGTCAGGCGCATGACTTGAAATTGTAAGAAAGAAAAAAAACAAAGTTGTATACACAGAATTTACTTTCGAGGGAAGACAAACAAAAAAACAGAGTGGAAAAAACAAACCCTAAACAAAGTCACATAGGTCCAAACAGAAGGAGCAGCTAGTGACACATCCCTGTCTGCCATCACCACTGCAGGTGCAATGATTCACGGGAGAATTCATCTAGGGATGAGCTGGCGGGGTATAAATCACCTCTACTGCAAGACATCAGCACGCGTCCAAACCCAGCCAGCTTTTTCCCTCTGTGCTGCTGAAGTTTATGAATGCCTGTGTGCAAGTGGAGGGCGTGGTTGTGCGTGTAGTTGTGTGTGTATGTGTGTGTGGGTGCGTATGGAAATGCTGTAGATCATTATTTAAATCTGTACCACAGGATCTGATTTCACTAAGGCTTAGCCCATTGATTTGTGACTGAGGAGTGAGCCATATTTAAAACATGAACTGACAGGACGCTGTTCCCTCTCTCTACTTGTCTGTCACGCATCACAACAAGCATGCGCCATTAGAGCGGAGCGTGGTTAAAAACTAAGTTGCTCTGTCCGTCTGTCTATCTCTCACTATTTCATTCTGCTCAGCCTCCCTCCGGTCTGCCTCCTCTACCTCTCTGCACTGCGGACTGTCCCTCAGCAGTGAGCCGGTCTTTAAAGCAACATATTTATCCCTGCATCAATGACATCACCATTGAACAGAGAGGCCCAGAGAAAGGGGGGGGGGGAGAGAGAGAGGGAATTGGAGAGGAAAAAAAAAGATATGTAGTTGGCTGTCTGTCTGGCAGAGGTTTACTCTCCTGGATGGGAAGAGAAAGTTAAAAGATAGAGGAAGAAAGAGACATGTTGCTGTTTGTCTATACAATATGGGTTTAACCACCCATGGTCGTCCACTGAGAAATCCTCCTTCTATTACCTACAATGCTCTCCTTGAGGTTGTCCCGAGGATAGTACAGGTGTCTCTGCCCTAAACCAACTGCCCCTTGCTGCCTGGAAGGGATGGGAAACAGAGGGTGGTTAAAAACAAAAGGAGACAACAAGGTGGGTAAGATCAAGCTGTGGAGACCTGAGGAATGTTTCACTCAAACAGACAAGCTGACCTTTTTGCTGTTTAGTTCCATAACAGTGGCTTTGGTATTACTCGCACAGCTTTCCGTCTCTCTGTGTCATTTCTTTGATTGCCTATTCTTCAGACTTATTTCCATTTCTCTTTTTCTTCTTTCTGCACTCCAGGCTCTCCCTCTCACCCATTTAATGCCTCTTTCTGTCCCATGGAAGTGTGTGAATACCACAATAGCAAGAGTCTCCATTGACGGGATAAATAAACCCACAGAAGCACACACACAGATGCAAAGCAGGAGTCTGGTTCCTACAGTATGGGCATTGAGACACAGAGACAACCTTATTGTCGCCTCTTGGCGCTCGGTAATAATGCATCTCTTTGCAGTTGGAGGTGTCATTTTTTATAATGGTGGTCTATGGGTAAAACTTCAAGACTGACTAACCTTGTGAAGGTCCATTGATGGCATTTTCCACCCTTGCACCAGGATTGCTGCTCTTTTGACACCTATTTGTTGGTTCGAGCGAGATAATCTCAGCATGTCACACCGTGATGGAGCTCTTTCATGTGCGTTGAAAAAAGAAGCTGGTACAGTAACACCTTGAGTATCAGAGGGGACCTGAGGCTTTTTCAAGTGCTCTAGCTTTTAAAAAAAATACTACAGTACATGAAAGGATAAGGGTCAGCATAAAGAGGGTAACGTCTTTCATCTTTTCAATCGTCGTTCATCTTTTATCAAAGCTTTCATATATTAGAAATAAAAAAAAAATCTGTCTAATCATTTATATTCCCTCTGGCATGTGTATGCTCACACTGTGGGTGGTATAGGATGTTTTTTTTTAAGAAAAAAGAAAAAAAGTTGCTTGAAATCCACACTAATAATCTTCTTCACTGAATAGCAGCAGTTCCAATTACAAGCTCATACAAAATGCAGATGGAGAAATTCGCAGTAGTTAGCACCCTGGTTCCCAAAACACCAAAGGTTTTTTTTTCTTTGGATTTTGGATTATTGCAGAAAAGAATCCCTCTGGCTAACACCTGTTTATGATACTGACACATTTTGTTCAGCAAGATAAATTTCACAAAGGAACACCATTTTTGGAGCTAAATTCAATCGCCAGAAGAAAAAAGCTAATGTTAGGCTATAAACACTCTACACCAGGGTCGAATGAGTCCAACCGAGGCTGTGAAGGCTGACCAGTCGGTGATTACTTTTGTAGTCTCTATAAGCCACTTGTTAGCAACCGCCTTATTTGAGAGACCTAAAAGCCTGGGAGCTTGGAGGAATTTACTGACATAGTTTTTTATCATAAAACAAAACATCAAAAGCTCTTACGCTTGTGTTAACCACATACCTTATTTCAGGCATCTAACCAAATTCAACAAACCCATTTACTTTGAGACAAGGGAACAGGAAGTACAAAAATGCTGACTAATTTCCCGGTTTTAAGACTCATTCCTGCACCACTCTATTGCAAATGTAAATGCATCCTTTAACGTTAGCTGAAAGAAGGAATGAAGTATCGTCGAGCTGGACTCTCCAAATAAGGGAGAAAAAAAAGGGGAAACAATGGCTTTTAGTCAAATAGAGAGCAAACTGTGCAAAAGGGTGGAATACCAGAAAAATAATCACTCCCTGGTTGTTATGGTTACAGTACATGGGAAAAGTGGCAAGGAGAATATGGTCATGTTCATTAATAAAACAGGGCTTGTCTGATGGAAAAGCTTAAGTGGCGAGAGTGGACGTGGAAGCGAGGTGTGAAATTAACAGATTCAGTCTGACTTCATACAAGCTGTAGCAGTTATGACCCCTTGTTCTCCACTCATGCTTTCCTCTTTTCTCACATATTGGCTTCTTTTTCTATTTTTGGAAACAACCATGTTGTCCTTTATTTTCACACCATATCCACTCTGCCTCCACTACCCGTTTAACCAGATCCAGTTATTCAGAGGGGATCCATTGGGTCTTATCAGCCTGACTGTTTATCTGTTTGCATTTCACTGTCTTATCTGCTGAGGTGTTGCCCATCCGTCCACATTGACAAAACACTGCCCCTCTGTGTATTTAAACCATTATTTACCCATGGAAAGTTGGCTGCGCACTTATCTTCTTTCCAGCATTGCACACCACATTCATGCAGTCACATATATTCACACCCAAAGCAACCACAACTGTCCACTGTTGGCCAATGAGCAGGTCCACTGGGAGTTTAATGTGCCCTTTGGAATTTTACTAGTGTGGTTATGAAGCAATTATTTGATGAACTTCATGCATTATTCTGCACATGAGGATGCATGTGTTTAAAAGCAAATGGGTCACTCTATACACACTGTTGCTGACTGCAGAGGAAGGTTTAGTAGAAGTAGCCATTAGACAAAAAGAAAAGGGGACACAAAATTGCAGAAAGAGACGATAAATGAAACAAGCATTTTCCTTAAAGACTGCCTGTGTATATCAAATTAAAGGGGGACTATACTGTATGACGTAGCTCAATTTGCTGTGGCAGTAACAAAATAAGACAGCAATCTGCCAGAAACATTTTAAACACAAGGCTTGTGATATTGTCAACAAATGTCATCTAAAGACCACAACTAACCATACATTAGTCCATCTCTCAGTATTTTCAGACTTCCCCAGCCTGTCTGTGGCACTCAGCCTCAAGCCCATTTAAGGCGTGAATCTTTAAAAAACAAACAAAAAACCCCCCAATAATTTAAAGAAAAATAAATAATTCTATTAAACAGCTGATCAATGTAGTTGTTTTAAAAAACAAACATGACAGCTAGTGATTATTCATGGCATCATGTGGAATTCCTTCAAAATAAACTACAATGTTCATGTTCAATGGTATTAAGGAGCCTGTTACCTAATACAGCATTACTGGATTTAATTACTGGTTTTGATAACAATGGGTCACTGGCATATTTAAAAAAAATACATATATATATATATTTATCATGCTTTCTATTTCAAAACTTGTTAGTAGTACCAATTCTTTGTTGGTTTTGGTCTTTTTGTGTGATTTGTTGACAATATATATATTTATCATGCTTTCTATTTCAAAACTTGTTAGTAGTACCAATCCCTTGTTGGTTTTGGTCTTTTTGTGTGATTTGTTGACAACAAGAGCAGTATAGAATAACTATCCAAAATACCATCTATGCAAATGCTTAATAAGGAAAGAAATGCATTCAAAACATTTTTAGATCTCACAAGACACACACATTGCATTTTATTTAGAGACACCGACTGTGTTTGTGTCCAAGAAAACTCCACAGGGTACCTTTAAGTGCCTTGCTAAAGGGCACCTTTGTGGAGTGTTTCCTCACCCAGTTTGATCAACAAGGAATTAAAATGGCTACATGACCATTTGGCTAGTCTTTACTCCTCATCTTTACTCCTGTCCTGTTTACAGAAGCTTTATGTTCATTTATCTGTCTGGAGAGTTTCTCTCCGTCTGTCCTGTCCAAAAATATACTGACTCCCCAGTTTCACTGTGGCCGCCGTGTTTAGGTTTAATCATGGAGTGTAGACACCAACAGGTACTCAGCACCCCTCTAATGGGCAGCTCCAGTCTAGACGTGAGGGCTTATGTGGGCTAAATAGAAAACATAAGACATCTGCAGGGCACCATTCATTCAGTCTCCATTACCCCACAGATAGGCTTTCTCAGTCCCACATTAGCTATCATCATCAGTCAGTAGCTAGCCTAAGCACCCATACAGACCCAGTGTTCTGTCTCCTAGCCAATTAAGTAGCCGTTATGAGTCCAGCAACACAGCTCTGATGGGACAAATGACAAATAATCAGACATGCTCAGTCCAAAATGAGCCTGGGCCTAATTGGTGGACATTAGGAACAATGAGAGTAACTTGGACCAGATGGAACGGTTAAGAGCCTGTAACATTGGGAGAGTGTGGCAATAAGATTGGATGGGGGTGTGATAGCAAGCATTTGGAATCAACCAGGCTGGCATATTGCTCTCTATTTCGCTCAATCGTTACTTTTATCTGTTTCCGCGGCCCCTCTTTCCTCCTCTTCAATGCCTCTGCTTTCTCGTCCATACACAAACTGCCAGCCTGAAGCACAACCAGATGCAAATAGACTTACATTCACATGAGGTGAGATCTTGAACCATGAAGAAGACAACTTGGGAGAGAGAAAGACAGAAAGAGAGAGAGAACTGGTGAAAGATGGATCACTGAAGGGAGGAGCTGAGAAATTCAGAGCACGAGGGATTGAACAGACTGCAACATTTCATCATCAAAACTCCAACAAGCAGCTATTCAGAAGAAGAAAAAAAAATGCCCTGAACCGTGTCGATTTGTTTCAGAGGGTGAAAAGGCGGCGGTGAGATCAAACAGGTCTTTGATATTTCTGCCATGTATAACGAGAAGCATACTCTTGGGAAGATACGTTGGTGAACAAGCTCTTCTCACATCCAATGTTTATCTTATGTTTTATTCCAATGTATACATACACCTCCATGGAATCAGTCCCCCAAAATACACTACGAAGGATTATTTTCCCCACTGCATATGTATATAAAGCCCTTGTGCTTCAGTTGTATTGCGTCTGTCTGTGATTGTCAGATGAAGTACAGCATCATATTTGTTTGACAAGGCTTCTTCCCTGGTGTGTCCATCTACTTCCCTTTTCTGTGACTGTCTGGCCGGACTGATGCTTCATGTGGGCAAAAGGCATCAATAGTCGACCAACTGATGAAGAGGAATGGCTGCAGAGATAATGTGATACATTGTGGGTAAGGTATTAACTATGATGAAGCTGAGAGGGACGGAAAAGTAGAGAGAGACAAAGCCCTGTGCCTTCACATCTTACGTCAAGGTCGCTCATCTTCTCTCTCTCTCTCTCTCTCTCTCTCTCTCACTGTGCCTCTTTCAATCTCTCCCACTTACAAAGTGGTTAATAAAGAAAAAGGAGTTCAAACAAACCCCCAGAGTACGAGCATCCTGCTGTCTCTCAACCTTGGCAATCAATTCACCAATGAAGAAAAAGTAGACTCTAGCTAAAAGTATGCACAGATAAATCACATTACCTCACTGAGGAATCATTATTCATAAGCCACTAGAGCTGTCTGGCTTAAAGATTCATTCTGTTTTGTGGTTCAATAAGGCCAATAACTTACTGCATAAACTCTGTGCTAATTGTGTTACTATGTGGGTGTTCCCTCCTGCAGTTCAACGTTTGATATAAGAAGTTTTTCTAGCTTGATGATGCTCCTGTATATGAATGAACACACACCCACATTGCACACATACAGCATCAGAAGCTACAGTAGCAAAGGTCAGGTATAAATAGGAACTGTTAAATGCTTTTATCTAGTCTTGGTTACCTTCCTGCACAAAGGACAGTGTGACATATTGCTATATCACTGCTACATATATATGTGTGTGTGTGCTGCAACGTGTGTGTACGTGTGTGTGTGAGAGTGTGTGTGTATGTGTGTGAGTGCTTATGACTTCATGGAGGATTAATTGATTCATCCAGATTTCATTTCCTTTTGAGAGAGATGTGCATCCTAGCAACAATCTAACTGTTTCCAAACACATCGCAGAGCTGCTTGATGTGATCATCTTCTTTCTCTCTCTCTCTCTCTCTCTCTCTCTCTCTCTCTCTCTCTCACACACACACACACACACACAAGAAAAACACACGCCCATTTCTTAGCCAGCGGATTAGGATGAATCCTCAATAAAGAGCGAAGTCATGGTCGAATTTCCCGCACACCTTGAGAGACTTTATTATGACGCAAGACAAGGAAATGGTAGATGCTCTAAATGAAATTAAATTGGCTGGTGAAGTTTGTATCACATAGGTTTACATTTTGTAGACACACTTGTCCTGTATTTATTTATGTATGTACAGAGGAAGTGCATATGCTTAATTGGAGAAAGACCATAAGGGAGATGCTACAGTATAACTATGATAGTGTTTGTATGTGCACCTGAGGCTAGGAGGTCTGTGGATATCCTCATGTGTGCTGTATGTATGTGTGTGTGTGTGTGTGTGTGTGTGTGTGTGTGTGTGTGTGTGTGTGTGTGTGTGTGTGTGTGTGTGTGTGTGTGTGTGTGTGTGTGTGTGTGTGTGTGACAGACAAAGGGCATAGAGGAGCCATGTCTCATGTGATGTGAGGCCTGATTACATCACAGAACCATTTGGCTTGTGCTGAAAGTGCCTGCTATAAATCCACAAACTCTTGTTCTCTCCAGGCGAGCTCATTTTATTCTGGTAAAGGATGCGTCCTCGGTTCCATACAGCACCAGAACAGCTGGAGCTTTCTCAACTTGACAAAGCAGGTCCCAGTCTCTCAGACACAGCAGTGCTGCGGTTGCACTCATCCACTGCTTATCCAGGGGAACTGGACCAGTGGGAGACATTCAGGGTCTTAGTTGAGTGCCTCCCTCCCATCTGCAGCGATCTGTTTTTGGAGGGTTTAATTGGAAGAGGGAGAAGGATGTCCGAGGAAGGTACTGTGGTGAAGCATAATGATCCGCCTCCCCCCCTCTTCCACACAACCTTTTCTATTTTTTACATTACTTTATTGTCTTCATGTTCCATCACCTTTCTCAGTTTTTCACTAGTCTTGTCTTCACAGTTTTATAGTTTATTTTAGCTCACAGTATTCTTTTCTCTATTTGTATTGAGAAGGTCCAACCCCAAAGATCACTGTAGACTGACTGGTACTCTATATGACCAACACAGCTGGCAAATGCCTTTCAACATACAACAGGCTGGTAATCAGAAGGTAAAGGAAGCAAAAGAAGCATATAATACACGAGTAAGTCAATATTTGGCTGTATTCAGTATAATTGCTCGAGGCACAGAGCCAACAATGTTGCAGCTTGATATAAAATATATTGGAGCCTGAAGTTTTGCCAAATGACCATATTATTTCCATCAGCCTAATGGCTCTTCTCAAGGCAATGGGAATACTCTAGGTTTGAAATGATTCCTCCCTTAACACATAACGCCTTCCACCGCAGCCCCTCAGCAGCTGCGACAAAGTAAACCAATGGGTATGGGGACATTAAAAATGGAAATTAATAAAAAGGAGTAATTACCTGTGGATTATCTCTGTCTAGTAATTAAACAGCATTGGCATATGCTTGACACCGATATGCCTGCAGTGCTTTATGAATTATGCTGATGTCAGATCAGCCTGCTGCTATTGTTTGGCTCTGTGCTGTCTTTGATATGGGGCGGGATGATACACTGAGGTGGCTGTGAATGAAATGAAGGGGATTCTACTGATTTCTGTTTTCAGATGAGTTAATCTATGACTGGTGACATTTAGCGTTTAGCAACGCAAAATACATTTTGGTAAATAGAGAGTTAGATGAGAAGATCAATACCACCACATCATGTCTGTCTGTTAAGTATGTAGCTGTAGTCAGCAGGCAGTTGGCAGAGCTAAGCATTAAAACTGGAAATCTGGAAATACAGCTAGACTGCCTCTGTCCAAAGGTAATGAAATCTGCCTAGCAGCACCTCTCTAGGTCACTAATTAATATGTCAGATCTTGTTTGTTTAATCCGTACAAAAAACATAGAGTAAGAAGTAGTGGTTTTGCAGAGGGCTATGTGCAGGACTATTTCTTATCCAAGCTAGATGTTTTCCCATTTTTCCAGACTTTATGCCAAGCTAAGCAAACCGTCTCCTGGCTGAAGCTTCTTATACGTACAGACATATATGAGAGTGGTAACGTCTCAAGTTATTCCTTTAAGGCTGATCTTTATGCATGTGGATATTGTAGAAATGACAATTCACTCTGATCTACAGGATGAAAACAGAGTGTAAAAAAAAGATACCCACTTCATTTTGAAAAAAACAACTCTAAACTGGAAATTAAAATGACCCCTTCCAATTATACCCTTACTTAATCTGTGAAATGTCAGACTTAAAAAGCAGGTACATTTTCAGTGAAGTTGCATGCTGGTAGTTACCTAAACTGCTGCCATTCCAGAAGATTTACAGCTGACCTATTCTCTCTCTTCTCATCTTTGCGTAATTACGCCCACAGCTCATTAAACATTGTGCCATACAGTCATGGAACATGAGCTGAGTGGTTAAGGCAAACCAGGCATTGATGACACTGGACGGTACCAATCAGGCTCAACTGGAATAACGTTTTATCCGCTTAATTTGGATACCCACGCGCAATGTTGCTAAAATAGAATGAGATTAGTATTGAAATATCGTTCATATTAATCAAGAGGAATTACTATCCACACTCAGTGCCCTTCAGCTGTTCGTGAAAAGGCACGTAGAGTCATGCACGCCCAAACAAACAGAGAGAGTGAGTGAGAAGGACAGACAGAGCGGGACGTGTCTCCCCTCTGTGGTTCCCCAAGCGGCTTGTCCATCAGGCTAAATGAGAGATGAGAGGTTCAGCTTGGTGTGATTTGGATATCATTCCTAATGAATGAAAGCTGGCTGACAGACAGACCAACTGCATTCAAGCATAAGGACAAGCACAGGAAGAAATGCATGCAAGCACACACGTTAAATCCCAGACGCACAACACACACACTGTAACAAACAAAGGGGGAAAATCCATGACTTATTGGCAGCTGTCACCCTCCATCAAAGCATTTTTCATCAGGTCTGAGAGAGTGTTCATCAGAGAGATGAGGCAAGGACACACAGGGTAAAAAGCTTCAATAACAGCCGTCTTTTCTCCCCTTCAACAAAGGAAGAAAGAAGAAGTAGAAAAACAGAGGGAGGACACCAAAGGGCTACTTCTTTTGCTTGATTACAGCCACGCACTCTCACACGGTGGAAAACCCTTTAGGAGGTATTTATAGGGCTTACTCAATGATTGATAATGCCTGCATATCAGGTAGGTGTATGCAGGCAGCATAGCGTGACAGTAGCTGTCCCAGTATCCACACCAAATGGGCATCAAACAAGCGTGCACGCACACACACGAACCTGTGCGTAAACACGCATGTGCCCCTGTGGATGTGACAGTGGGAGTCAGGAAGACAGGGCTGATCTACCTGTACTTTAGCTAATGGAATAGAAGGGACCCTGCTGGGTGCGGTTCAGCTTGATTTCCCCTGGCAACACAGTCAGCCGGGAGGGCCGCCACTGTATGATTGTTCACGTCTGTTCACACATATTACGAAGTAAGACCATAGCAATATTTATGTCTACTCAAGATAGCATGTCTGCACCCTGGTACTCTATAATCTCATAATGCATGATGTGTTTCCTTAAGACACTTAATAATTACGAGTACTCTTTTTATTTTTATTGTATAGTTTGCCGATGTACATAAGATGTGTTATAGGTATACATATTAACTGACTCAATAAATATTAAATCAACAATTATGATAATTTTATCACGCAAAATTTTACTGGTTCCGGTTTCTCAAAATGTGGTCCTTTTCTCTGATTTACTTCACATTAAGCTTTTTAGTTTTTGGAATGTCCCCAACAAAAGAAGGAATACCTTGGTCTATGGGAAATTGTGATAGAAATCTTTGGGATGACAATATTCATTCGTCAGGTCAAATTTATATGTATCCAATACTCCATATATTATGACCATATACCTGAAAACTAATGACATTCCCATTAGCCTCAGCTGTACTTTATGTTAAGCATAATGAGCAAATGTTAGCATGCTAACTAAGATGGTGAACATGGTAAACATGACCTGAAACAAAAGAGTGATGTGGGAGACGACCCTGCGGCAGTAAAAGCTCCAAAGCGTGTGGTGAGGAAATACGACGCTGAAAAAATCTATTTAGATTCATAATGGCTGGCAGTGTGTGTGTGTGTGTGTAAACGGATTATATATTTTGGTCATTTCAAATAACAGTGGCATAACACATATTTACAACCCAGTTTATTTTTTTCTCCTTTATTTGTTATAGAAATATATATATTTTTTACATTTTTTATTTGGGACGTCAAATTTTTCATTGAATGGATATTTTGTAATCAGACCCGAGTCTGGTAAAAAAAGTTGAGATCCCCTGCTGTATACTGAGTGATTTTGGATGCAACCTTGTTCTAGTTAACTATTTCCATAAATTTCAGAGCCTAACCGATAAATAAAACAAAAATAAATACATAAATGAATAAATAAAGCAGATTCATTTGTGTGGTTGTGTGTATGTGTTGGTAAACATGTGCACATGCGTATGTGTATATTAATGTATTTGAATAAGAATGTGTACTTTTGTGTTCGGAGTTATGTGTTTGTGTGGCCGGCTGTGGCGTAGTGGAGAGCAAGGTAGTTCTCTAATCAGAGGGTCGGTGGTTCGATACCCGGCTTCGGCAGTCGATGTGTCCTTGGGCAAGACACTTAACCCCAAGTTGCTCCCGAAGGCTTGCCATCGGTGTGGACTGGATGTTGCATGAATGTTAGTTAGAGTCTGATGGTGGCACCTTGCATGGTAGCCTGTCATCAGTGTGTGAATGGGTGAATGATATGTAATATACTACTGACTGTAAGTCGCTTTGGATAAAATGACTGTACGTGTACGTGTGTGCTTGACTATGAAAATGTACACACTAGTGGGCAAAGCTATTTGTGTATGTGTGTGCCTTTGTGTGTGTGTGTATATGTGCGTGTTGACCTCTCTCTGACTCAATTATTTTTCTGCCTGTAGCAATAAGGATTAGAACTTTTTCCCTGATAGAAAAAAAACCCCTCAATTAATTTGCTGGAAATATGACAATACAAATGAAATTGGTTTTCTTTGGCTGAGAAGATAGAAAAATCTGAAAAAGAAATTCCGCCAAAGCTGGCGTTTTTCAGTGAAGAAAAACGTTTTAGTTTTTATTATACAGGGAGTATCACTTCACACAAAGGGCAGGAAGATTAAAGTAGGGCTGTGTCTACAGTACATTGTGGGCAGAGGACATAACAACAAGGCTGGTTAAGATGAGACACTCGCAGTAATGCTCAGTGAAGGCTATGAACAGCTATGATGTCATTTCAACAGCACAGTCCACATCAGTGCACTTAACACGGCAGCTGTTAGAATCTGACACCTAAACACAACACTGATGAGTTGAAGGCCAGAGGTGACGGTGGGGATTTTACTGTTTGATGGACTTAACAGGCCTACTCCGAATCCCTTATATCTTGTCCGGATTACGAAAACATGCTATAAGTGAAACATGATTGGAGCCACAAATGCCACCAGAATGGGAAATGAATACCTTCAACCCCCCGCTGAGCAAGTAAATGGCTTGTGGGTGTATGACTGAGTGCGTACTAGAGCTTAGAAATGACTGAAGGCTTTTCTGTATGCAAAGAACATTACAGACAAGACAGCACAAGATTTTGATTTTAAAAGCTTAGCTTTAAGATGCATATTGTGTGTGTGTGTGTGTGTGTGTGTGTGTGTGTGTGTGTGTGTGTGTGTGTGTGTGTTTGTTCACAAATACACAAAACAATAAATTACTGTTAAAACATCACGAGAAACAGTTTAAGGCTGATTTAATGCTTTTAAAACTTTTTTTACATACTGAATTATGTATTTTTGTGTGTATATGCGTGTGTGCAGAATAAAACAATTTATGTCAAAATCTGAAAAGATTGGAGCAGACATTCTCTCATCTATCGACCAGTTCTACTCCATTTCTTTATTCAGCCACAATTGGCGGTATAATACAAATAAACAAACTCATTGCCTAACTGTCTGATTGGTTTCCCAGCTCTGCTTTCACATTAGTCCTTGAGTTATTGCATTTTAGTTTATGTGTCGTCATCATCAACATGATGGAGGAGTGTAGGTTCTTACCTTGTCAAATAAGTCGACAGAGTTGTGTTTTCCAGAGTACTAAACTTAATGTGACTGCACTGATTCACTAATATGGAAACTCAGCGAACTCACCATCATATCGGTGACATCATGTAGTAAAAGGCTATATAGATAATTGTACAGACACCACGATCATTCCAAATCAGTGGGAAGTAACCATGTACCTTTACTAAAGTACAATTTTTACTTAAATATTCCTATTCTATCCTGCTTCATAAATTTATGCCACAATTTCAGAGAGAAATGCTGTTACTTTTTACTCATCGTTACATTTATTTTGACAGCTATGGTTACAAGTAATAATAAATAATTTGCTGACTACAATTTTATATTATTAATTATATAACACATGGCATGAGCCGGGGCTGCACGGTGGTGTAGTGGTTAGCACTGTCGCCTCACAGCAAGAGGGGCCCGGGTTCAATTCCCGGGCTGGACAACCTTCTGTGTGGAGTTTGCATGTTCTCCCCGTGTCAACGTGGGTTCTCTCCGGGTTCTCCGGCTTCCTCCCACAGTCCAAAGACATGCAGCTTAGGTGCCCGTAGGTGTGGATGTGAGTGTGAATGGTTGTCTGTCTATATATGTCAGCCCTGTGATAGACTGGCGACCTGTCCAGGGTGTACCCTGCCTTCGCCCATTGACAGCTGGGATCGGCTCCAGCACCCCCGCGACCCTTAACTGGATAAGCGGTAACGGAAGATGGATGGATGGATGGCATGAGCCATTCTGCTGCATCTACTCGACTATATTTTAGTAAAGAAACTATGTCAGTATATCTGTTATGAAATATAAGCGATATTTGAATCTTAAGTCCCTTTATTATGATATAATATTTAAACAACAAACCTTTGGTAATTGAATGCTACACATTTTATTCAAAAAGTATTTAATAGCCTTCTCTGGCTTTTGAGGATCTGCACTTTACTATGTATTTGAGGAAGGGGACTGCTGATGGAGCATTCAGGCAAAAGGTCATGTTACTAAATCTGTAATCATATTTCCAGTGAAGATGCAACATAACCACGCTCTGCAGTAATTATTTTAAAACGCTTATACAAGTAAAAAACCGACAATAAGAAGAAGCTAGCCAGGAACTTAAGTGTCGTAGCTCCCTGAAGGCAAATCATCATGCTGGTTTCTCTGTGACATTAAACCCAACTGGCATTAAAAGTCATTCTGCAACTGAGAACAGAGAGTGGCACTATCACGTTAATCAGACATTACACCTCATATGGTAAAAAGACACAGACCTACAGTAAAACTCTCTGGTTCTGTTTCTTTGGATATCACAGTTCTACAACATAATCCATCCAGGCTGTATGACTGATGCTCCATAAGGAGAACAAGGTGGTGACTGTGCCTCTCTGTCTTTCCCTGAGTAATTATCTCCTCTTGTATTGGGAAGGTCCTTGGGGGATCGTCACTTTGCCTGGTCCTTTCAGATGCTGTGCAATTACGACTCTTTTTTTACAGCACTCAGCCATTCCACACACATTAAGGCAGGAGAGCTGAACATATATTTTCTTGGCTTTAAATCGACGGCACTAAAAAGAGGATGGGAAATAGCCTCCATAAACAAACACACATACACACACACTCAGCGGCAAATGCAGTATTACCACCAACCAGATAGTAGTTTAGAAAAGTTTATGATGAATGCAAGCTGCGATATTACTCCCACGCTGATACACTGATGAGTTACCGACAACAATAAGGATAAAGGAATGAAGAAGCAGAATAACAGAAGATGAAGATGGAACCAAATTAAACAGAAAAGGTGCAAAGATATAACAGGAAGAAGGTGAGTAAATCAGTGTGAGATGAAGCCAGGATATAAGATTTCCCAATAAGTCAAACAGAATTGGGAGGATGACAAGAAAAGGAGGCAAACGAGGAGGATGGAAGAAGTTGAGGACAGTAAATTAGAGACAGAGACAGTCTTTAAGTCCGGGAGCTGCCTAATAACCCTTAGCTGCTGATCGGACTTTTTATGGGCGCCGACACTAAACGTCCTGTTCAGTCGTCCTCAGTCCCATAATCCTCTTATCCGAGTTGGTTTCAGCACTGTGAAGTCACAAGCCAGTGTTTGCTGTGAAACTGTCAGTGGGAGAGCCGTGATGGTCTCATGTCTTCAGCTCAGGGAAGAAAAAGCCCAAAGGAGCAGGGAAGGCAATAACGTAGAGGTGATGTTCAAATATGTGAGTTCAAATAACAAGAAACTAAAAAAAACCTGAAATAAAAGATTCGACCTGAAATGATACTGCACTGTCTGGATTTACCCATGTGTATCAAACTGCACTCAAAACCATATCAAGACAAACTCATTAATCTTTTCTGTTTTTCCCTCCAAGGTCATCTACAGAGGACATTGTTAAATCAATGAAGGGGTGCTGGGAAGTGATCTGAGGTCAAGGACTCAGTAGTTTGACTCTTGACCTCAACGTGGAACTTGGGCCTTGGTCATGTGACATGTGTATGACCTGGATACAAACTGTAGGTCAGATTTGATCACCCTAGCCATTATACAGTGTCTGACTTTGGTTTGGAGCTCACACAGGATAAAACGTTGGACTGGTTGAGACATACAAGGGGGAATGCGAACCAGTGATATTAACTAAAAAAATTAAATAAACGTATTCAATAAAGCTGCATAACAAAGTGGCTTCCAGCACTTTCCTTCACCCAAATCTCTCCTTTCCACATGTTTTCCCCTAAAGGACACCTGCAGCTCTTCAATTTGCTTTGGGAGAAAAGCAAAGTGTTTCTAACTGGTGTGTGTCCCACTGAGAGAGGTGGCTGCCCGGCTGATCAGCTCTACAGGATGCTCCATGCTCTGTTAAAGAGATAACACTTGCTAGGACTGGGACCTATGCCTTCCAGCAGCGACCACCTACACTCACTCTAAACACACATGGATGTAGAATGAAGAGAAACCGATTTGTTCGGGGGTTTGCAGCTGGTCAGGGGTTCCGGAACATGCCAGGGATTATAGATATTTGCTGTTTTAGGGCCATGAGTGAGGAATTTCCTGCAGCACCCATGCTCTCAAACACAAAACACCAAGCCGTTTCCTTTCTTTGATACAGTCAGTGTAAATGTTTGATCTAGTCAATTTCCTTTGGTTGTACTGTAAATGTGTAATTTTAGTGTGATGGTGTGTTTGTGTTTGGAGTGGGGATGCGCAGAAACCCGAACCAGAGACAAATTATAACTCAGGAAGGTACACCGAGTCTAATATTTTCAAAGAAGATGAACTTGCATTCATATATGATACAATTATACTTCTGTACGTCACAATCCATCAAAAGGATGTCTGGTAACAAATGCTATAGCTACCAACTGGGCTGCAGGGGGAATAGTCTAATATATATCCTTTTGTTTGTCCTCCAATTATGCTAAAACACTGCTAAATTTGGATGTCAGTGAAAGGTAAGTAGATGTCTAACCATAGCCCAAGTATAGCCTAGCCATTGATTAGTAGGCTGTTGAACAAATATGTCTAGTAGATACCAAAAATAATGAGTAAGGATTCCCTATTGTTCTGGTAACAAATGCTATAGCTACCAATGAGGCTACAAAAGGAATTGTGATATACGTCAGTAAAGGTTTGGTAGACGTCTTAGCCCAAGTCCAGCAAACAATTTTGCATTTAAAAAACATCTAATATCCATCTATACGTAGACCTGACATCTAGGCTGGAACACAGCTAAATTGAAACTCATCTGATCTGCTGAGTCAGAGCATTCATTATATTTGTTCCATGTCACCAATTATAAGTCACCTTGTTTAAAATAAATGAAACTGAATATTGTTAAGTAGGGCTGGGCAATATGGCCAAACTTCTTCTATCCCAATATAGGTTATTTCATATCTAACGATATACATGAAGATATAGCATGTTTTCTGTTAATTCAATTAATTAATAGTCTATATGAAATAACCATATGGTTTTGTATATTCCTGGGTTAATTAAAATACTTAATGACATGAAGTATAGTTTTATATTTAAGAAGAACTTTAGTGTAAATTTATACAATTTCTGTGAAACTTGAGTTAGGATGTGCTTGGTATCAATCTAGATGACTAAATTAAGTATTAGAATATCTTGATATTTGGTTTCATCAAGATTTAATTCCAGTGAAAGACGATAAATTATCATATTAAATTACCGCCCAGCCCTGTTGTCGACTTCTCATTTTTACCAATGTTGTCATGCATTCACTCCTTAAATATTGCTGAAATTCTCCTCTACTAAAACCTAATCACTAACACAAAATAACTTTGTTGTGTTCATGCATGTGCAACTGTGCATGTCTGTCTTATTTACTGTACACTTGGTTGGTGCAGATGTCTCTAATTACGTTGGTTTCATATCTTTTGCCAGTCAGCTTATATAATTGAGCTGCAGCTCCACATCTAAACCGTTCATAAACCCTCTGACAGCCAAATATAGACATTATTCCTCCCAGGTCATATTGCACACACTGGTATTGTAATCTCTCTTCGTCTCACACTCTTATTTAATTAGAATGGGCTCATCTCACTCTTCTTATACTGAAGGATGACCAGGCTCAGACGGGAGGGCAGATGGAACATGAGATACCATGTAATTAAGGCTGCGGTGAGATAGCAGCCTGTGAATCGATGGCTCCAGTATTAAAATCGGACAGAGTAGCTGTGATTTTCTTATTTCAGCTGCAGGGGAACAGTTGGAAATCTTTCTTTAGTGATGGATTGAGATAAACTATGCGAGCTGGCAGCTACTGGTGTCATTGAGACTGTTCATTACAGATTCCATAACTCACATTTTCTCCCCACCCTTCCCACTTCCACTGTAGCTACTATGCAGAGTGGTCATGGGTTTGATGGATAAACAAGCAGAATGTGTTTGAGCCCTCTTTCCCCATTAGTTTTCATCTTTGTCAACAGCTAGGTTTTATACATTTTTTTTTTCTTTTTTAGTACAGACAGCAGTCTACAATTCCATACACTGTGTAGGAATCCATAGCAGACTTTATCTGTCAGATGAACATCTGTGTTAATAAAGCATCAAGAGACACTGCTACCTCAAATAACACAGTCTCAGTTGATGGACGGCAGTAAACCATGGATAAGTACTGTAGCTGGGCACCGGGTGTACATCAGCCTCTACAAAGAAACACTCGATGAGAACAAACAGCTATGATAGCAAGCCCTTTGGGATAAGGAATTGTGTTGTTCTCCATGATATGTCTAGCTGTTTTCTATTGGAGATAGGTAGGGGGGCAGAAGACAAAGCTGAACTAGCTCAGATGGAGGACACGGTCTTATCTTCTTTTGTGTAATTAAACATCAGCACTGATCAAAGGAACATGTGTTGGGTGGGACCAAGCTCAGGGGCGAGGGTCCTGGGATGCACCGTCACATACAGAACACATCCATTTGGCATCAAATGCTCAAAAAAGAGATGATCTTAGCTATTTGTGAACGAAACAACTTTAAAACAAAGGTATTAGTGCTCACAACAAGGAATACCGATCCTGCTTGTCTGGCAAAAACTTTCCCCTATGTCCTTTGGTGATTTCCTACACCCACGGTAACCATTTAAGCACATGCGGTCTGCTTGTTGAAACGGATCCAAACAACCATGCTATGCGTTCTCTCCCACAGAATTATAAGCTGTGCAGAGATGAACACTGGTTCACTGATATGACAGTTGTTTACGGAAAAAAGCCTTGCAGTTTCAGTTTCAAACTGTTAGGGACACCTGTTTACTGTGTTTAAGGCGGATCCTTATGGCAAAATCAATGTGCTGTTGCTTTCTAATTTAACGCAGTAAGGAAAGGTGTGTAGTTTTATTTTATTTCTCTAACAACAAGTCACAGAGTAATATACAGTAGGTAAAGCATATAAATGCCTTGGTTACATATATGGCAGATATTTCATACAATCGTATATAACAAATTAGAATTCCCTCCTCATTCCTGGCTCCAGTCCATGTAGAAATCTGAACCACAGCATTGCAGACAGGCTTTCCGTCATTACATAGAGAGGGAACAAAGTGCTGGACAGAACAAAATGTGCTTTTGGGCCGAGCAATCTGCCTTAACGAAAAGTGAATTAACTAATCTCAGTGCATAACTGGCATGACACTGGCTGCATTGAGGCCAGACATATGGAAGCACGGTCCAGTGAGTTCTACTTAATAGCACACGCAGGCATACAGCATTCACACAAGCTTACACCAGTCTGGCCTCACACTTACAAAGACAAGATAGATGAAATATGTGTCTGCTTGCCCTGAAATTATAAAGTTTTCTTTCTGTCAAACTCTTTATTTCCGTCTAAGCCTGTATATTTGTTTCTAGTTTCTCAATTCTTGGACTTACACTTAGTTTATAAGGTACACCTAGCTCAAACCAATGCAGTCTAATGCACCAGTTCTGCAATATATCTTACATTTATGAAGCTGGTTATGTTGATCCACTCCATTTATATCAATGAGGGTGGGCCAAATGACAGAACACCAATACAATTCAACAGCACCACAAACTACATCCTCCAAGATGATCATACATCATCAACTCTCTAAACAGTTTCAACAAAACTGAACATTAGAAGAATATGTTTAATATAGTAATATAATCCACACTTTGTATCAATATAATCGTGACCAATGCAAAACTAAGTTCGGGTTACATGATATCCTGTTTAAAAAAATGCATCTGAAGTTAGCACAAACTTGATTTGAATCCACTTGACTAAAATATGATATTCTTCAAGATGTGATATCATCAAATGTCAGTATTTATGTCCCCCAGCAGACACACGTTTGTACCACCAGACTCTTCATATGGCCCTCGACAGCAGAAATATATAAAATCAACTCCTGTTCAACCAACGAGCCTGCTTGGCCGTTTGTCATTTAATTACAGCCATTGACTAAAATATGGTAGCTATGCCTTCTATGCTGCCTTAATTAACTGTACAAGATGGATGTGTATTGGAAACCCAACACAGCTATGTTGAATGATAATTTCTGTGCTGCATTACGCATGCAGAGACCGCTCCTCCATTCAAAATGGTACTTGTAAGAGCATAATATTGAATTTGTAAAAGAGTCTGAAACATATGCAAATAAGGGACGTTGGTATGTAAGTGTATTAGATATATATTGTGATTGATGTTGTGTAATTTGAATACATTTAGAGAGATTCAGGTCCTTATGTCCATATGTGCGCCTTTATGGCAGGGATACAGCTGCCTACTGAAGAATGGAAATCATCCAATGAAATATTTATCCACATTCAAGAGCAAAACAGCTGTAGTGCAAAGAGTAAGAGACAATAAATAAGTAACACAAATGTAGGACAGAAAGGAACCTATAGTGGTGATGTTTTGCAAGATATTAATTTCCAGAGCTGCAATAAATAAAACATAACTCAAACTGGAAAACTTCCCTGTCTCGGAAATACAGTAGTAAGCTTCTCCTTGCTTGTACCTGGTAAACTTTCTACCTCATCTAGTCTCAAGGGAGATCTGCTTACTACAAAGCCGGTAAAATGCCTTTTTCTTAATAGCAAATGTGATCTTCTTTCTCAGCAAAACCATTCTTCCTGCAGGAGTGGGAAGTGACTGAAGAGTTGTGCAGGATTGTGAGAGTTCTAGGAAAGTAATTTCTTCTTCCTTCACGTGCGACGTCTTCTCTCTCTTGCTCTCTTCCCCACATACCACAGTGCTTTATTCTCTCTCCCTCTGTCTTGTTTTTTTTTTCCAGAGTTCGTGAACTCAATGAATGACTGATTTTGAGGATGGGGAAAAGTGTTGTCGTATCAGAACTGTCAGGAATTCTCTGCTCTGCGAATCCTTCATGCATTGTTTCCTTGACACTTGATGTGAATATGGAGACATTTTAGTCTGGGACAGTACGTCTGCTGTCATTCAGTTTACAGCAAAGGGGACACAGTCATCTGTGTTTGAGGCAACCTGTAGTATAATACTAAATACACAGACAAACAAAACCTGAATACTTGATATTAAAAAAAAAAGCTAACTCAATTCCGACAAATACTATAAACTCCTAGTATAACAACCTAGTTGCCAGTTTATAAGGCACATTTAGCCAAAATGAATGCTGTCCAATACAGCAATAAGTCTGCCAGAAGGTTATGACGTTCATTTCTAGTTGAATATGTTTTACAGAGGCGCTGATCTAACATTATAGTC
The DNA here is from genome assembly GCF_027596085.1 of Anoplopoma fimbria. NCBI lineage: Eukaryota > Metazoa > Chordata > Actinopteri > Perciformes > Anoplopomatidae > Anoplopoma > Anoplopoma fimbria. The sequence continues at coordinate 20,742,927 of NC_072449.1, forward strand.
ATTTTGCAGGACTAGTGTTTTTTGGGGTACTGCCGAATTGTATCGCATTATACTGAGAGGTGTTTTCTTTTTTAATCAAATTTATATCAATGACAGTAGACTAAATATGTGCGGAGGCCTCATTTCACAAGTGTTGCGGTGTTCCTCAGGAGAAAGGATAGAATTGATTGCAAAATTGAGTGATCTCTGGTTAGATAAAGCAGCTGCAGTAGAGGGAGCTTAAACACAAAGAAAAGCTTGTTGTACACGTTAAAGGATTGTTACTGTCTTCTCAAACGGACATGAACACTGCGTTTACAGAAAGAAAGGCCGGAAAAGACAAGAGGAAATGAGGTTTTATCCAATTGAGTGAAAAGCGTGAAAGTCCAGTAAAAGCTTTGTGCTCAGTTCCCGCATCTCCGGCCTCTTGAGGTGATTTGAGCACCAGTTACTAAGGATGGTCCTGAGGAGACTACTCTAGGAGGTATTTTGGGCCAACACATTCTCACCCAACTGCATGAAATACCGCAACTTGGTTAGGACTCCCATTAGAAAAAAATGTGGTTGACATTCATTTTACAGACTAACAAATCAAGTGACTAGCCAGTGATTAACGAGTCACGTGACATGTCAGTTATGGTCTCTTGGACAAAGTCCTGTGTTTGTTTGGTTCTCTTCTTTCTCTCACCCTTCTGCATTTTCTATAAAAATTAGACTTCATCCTGACTGCATCCTGCGTTTCATGGCAAAATGCTGCCACTTTTCCTAATTACCATCTTTTCCTTTTAAACCTCCATTTTCATTTCCCCATATTTGACATACTACAACCGCTTGCACTCCCACGAGTAATTTTTCTGTGAATGACGGCTTGTTCCGCAATTGCTCTGAAGTCTCTCTTGTGACAGTCAGGTGCAGTGCCGCACCTCGACTTCCAGGTGGCTTTCATGATGATACTTTTGCTCACCCCTATTCCTTCTCTGCACATCTCACAACTCGTCTATTTCCCTTTTTTTCCAACCTTTTTTTCTTCTGCCACACTCCCCCGCTTATTCCTTGCAGGAACAGTTTGAAAGACAAAGTTCCCTCTTTGTCATCCACTTCCCTTGTTCCCTTTGCCCTTTAGTCTGTCACCGGCTAAACAAGGAGGCCAAAGTGATGCCGTGTAATATTGGAGCACAGGGATGTGTGCTGTGCTGATGTGTTTTGGATGTGACGATAAGGACTGCACAGCTGATAACAGTTTACTGGGCTAATGGGGCATGAACGAGTTCCACACAGCTCAGAATCCTCCTCAAAATGCCAACTATTTTTTTATCAAAACATACCCTGTATACTGCATCACCACCTAACTGCCTCATTTAAGTACAGACCCAACAAGGCCAGAATGTTCTCAATCCCCAGTGTAAAATACCAAAGCTTTGTCACGCCCTTCTGCTTCTGATACTGATGCACAAGGCACCCTTTAGCACCTGTTGGCAACTTTAAAGCTTAGTCCTATGTTACCATCTCGCAGAATTGGCAATAAGTATTATGCAAACTTGTTGTAAAAGTGAAGAGAAAGTTACACAGGAGAAGATTGTGACTTTGTGTTTTGCAAGAGGTCAGGTGTTTACTTAACGATAACGCGCTATCTCGATTCGCCTGCAGAGTGGTTGTGTGATGATAATACTGTAGAATGTTTTTGTGTTTCCTTTTATTGGCTGATTTCTCTCTTTATCTGCTCCATAATCATTCCCTACACACAGACATCATTACCGAGATGGATTTTCTGCGTGAGAGACTTAGGTTAGAGAGAGAAAGGGGAAGGGGGAGAAAGAAAGAGAGGGTAAGAGGAAGCCTCTTCACCATCTTTTCATTAATCACAAATCAGTATATTTCTCTCTGGAGACACGACCACTCAATGGGAAGGAGAATAGGCTCTTTCTCCCCATGTTTTATCTCCCTTCTGTTCAATACATTTCATTCCGTTCTTCTTCTCGGGATTTCTCCAGTCTCTAAATGTCAAACCAATGAACGAGAAACAAAATCCCCTTCCCCCCTCTCTCCTTCTGAAACAGATTGCATGTTCATTATGCTGTTAAAGTAGACAACCTTACTACTGCTACTACTACTTGGATAAATTAAAGCAATCGATTGCCTTGAAAAATAGTAAAAGTAACTGAAAACAGAATTTAAATAGTTGTGTGTGAGAGAAATTTACCTGAATGTTAACAGATTGGAAGTAACAATTCAACCTAATTATACTTAAACAGGCCCTATCATGCTATTTTCCGGGTGCATATTTTTATCTCAAGTTACAGTTACAACATGTTTACATGCGTTAACCGCCTTGGTTTTCTCATCCTGGCTGTCCTGCAGCACCTCTTCTCACCCTCTCTTTGAAATGCTCCGTTAAAGCGCTTGCTCCTCCCTCCAGAAGGCATTCTCTGATATGTTGTTTGAGGCCGGGCCAGACTAGCCGGAGAGTTTTAGGTGACTTCCGTAACATTGTGATCTCATAAAGTTACGGAAGTGAAGGAGAGAATTCAATGGAGCCGTATCAGGCAGCTCAGGAGCAGTGTTTCTGAGGGGGAGTGTAACTCCTTTGAGGCGAGGACTTCAGGTTTTACACTCTACGGACCTTTTACATGTACAAAAATATATACATATAACACATGAAAGAAGAGGGAAAAAGTGGAAAAGCATAATAGGGCCACTTTAAAGTCTGCACTAAAATCCACTTTTCGCTAATTATTCAAATTTAGCTTTTTAAGTTACAATTATTTCACATGCCCATTAAAGTAACGAATTAGAAGATGGCAAAGTATGAGAGGCCGTTTAGGCCATAATTCATACGTGGTCTTACATACAATGACAGAATCTCACACAAACACTATACTCTTTCACACACATTACCATACCTTCTTAAATGTACTGTCATACTCTCCTTCATTTACTGTCATACTCTCATACATAAATGACTATTCTCTCTAACACACACAAAAACACTTAAATGCACCATCATACTCTAATACACACACTACTATTCTCTTTTATAGTTGTGTGCTTGAGAGTATAGTTGTGTGTGTGGGATAGTATAGTTGTGTGTGTGAGAGAGTATAGTTGTGTGTGTGAGAGAGTATGATTGTGCATGTAAAAGTGCATAGTAATATGTGTGAAAGAGTTTGGTGGTGTGCATGTGAGATTTTGACATTGTATGTAAGACCAAGTATGAATTATGGCCTGGATGGCCTCTCATAGTAAAGCATGTAGTGCTCACACACACACACACACACACACACACACACACACACACACACACACACACACACACACACACACACACACACACACACACACACACACACACACACACACACACACACACACGAACATCGTTTAATGTGCGCTTTGATATTCCCAGAGTCGGTTCAGTGTAACCTAACGCTGAACGCCCCAGCAGTCACAGTAGCTATAAGTTGGATCGCATAGGGCTGAATAAGCGATGCTTGTTCAAGTTTAATAACAACGAAGCAAGCCTCTCAGAGTGCAAGTTGAGAACAGGCAATGAAAATCACAGAAAACGAATGGGGGAAGGCTGTCATTCTGACAAGAAACAGGAAAAATGCAGGGATATACACAATCGAAGAAAGAAATACTCCATGAGGGAAAACCTCAGGAGCAGTAGTGAAATCATTTGGTTTACTCTAACTCCCATCACTGATCTTTTCCAAGCCAGGGAATGGTTAATGCTCCCTTTCCTGTTATCCCCGCCAGTGTACATAGACAAATGTGTCCTTTCATGAGCACATATATATGACCTTGATATGCAACGTAAACGGCATTCAATCATGCTCAACAGTGCGATATATGTGCATGGAGTCATCGGATTTTCTACTGGTTGCAATGCCGAAAGCTTAATCTCATTTTAGATGTCTATCTCAGCATCTCCATAAACAAGTGATGCACACTGATGCAGCATCCACTGTGGCCTGCAAACCTTTGTGTATGCACTATGTCGTCCCTCCTGACACCACACAGCCACACTACTTCAGCCGTGTTTTGTCATTTTTTATTTCTGTGCAGGAATACCGTAGAGAAAAAATAACAAAACTTTGCATCTATAGGTTCCCAGGCACATGCAGCAATTGTCCTTTTTTGTTCACATGTAAAAAGGGTGCAAAATAATAAGCATGCTGGCTGAGTGTGAGTGAGTGAGATGTGTGTGTTGATATTTTGGTGTGCCAGCCCCAGAAGAAGTGAGGCAGCGAGGGCAGGGAGGAGAGAGGATAATGATCCCGCTGATAATGGAGGAGTGGAATCTGGTAAATGAGGCTGGATATGCAGAGTGCTGCAGGCTGTTCCCTTATACCCAGTGTCACACACGCCTACACATCTCACAGCTCTCGAGGTATACAGTATGTGCAAAACCTTGTCATATACAAATTAATGGCAATACACTTTCCCCTTACCCCTTTACTTCCTGTGTGCCTCTGCACGCATGCATGCATGTGTACGTGAATACCTGAGTATAAGTGTGAAGCTGACAGCATGAGCTCTATTAATAAAACATTGTCACCACTGGCACTGCTTATACAGAGGCAGTGCTTGTTTCACAGGAGCAGGAAGCAGTTTTTAACCATCATCTCTACTCAGGTGAGATGTTTAGACATTATTTAAAGTGGCCCTATTATGCTTTTCCACTTTTCCCCTCTTCTTTAGTGTGTTATATATATAGTTTTTACATGTAAAAGGTCCGTAGAGTGTAAAACCTGAAGTCCACCCCTAAAAGGAGTTACCCCCCCCTCAGAAACACTGCTCATGAGCTGCCTGAAACGGCTCCATTGAATTCTCTCCTTCACTTCCGTAACTTTATGAGGTCACAATGTTACGGAAGTCACGTAAAACTATCTGGCTAGTTTGGCCCTCAAACAACAAAAGAGAGAGACGGAGCTGAAACTCCAGAGGAAGAGTTTTTTGAAATGGGAAACGTTGACCAATCACAACAGAGCGGGCTAGCTGACCAATCAGGGCAGACTTTGCTTTCTGGAGGGAGGAGCAAGCACTACAACGGAGCATTTCACAGAGAGGGTGAGAAGAGGTGCTGCAGGAAAGCCAGGATGAGAAAAACAAGGCGGATTATGAGCATTAACGCATGTAAACATGTTGTAACTGTAACTTGAGATAAAAATATGCACCTGGAAAATAGCATAATAGGGCCTGTTTAAGACATAGAGCAGGGTTTTTTGTTGTTAAATTTTAACAGAAGGTGGCGCCTGATCATGTAACATTCCAAAATGAGAAATCTACTGTTTGTGGATGACCAACTGCTTTTACATACAAAATGGCTAATAACAAATTAAAACAAACTAAATAGTGCTCAGTAAATTGAATAAATACCAACGCTATTGTTGCACTTGCAGATGCATGCCAGTTTCAAATGTTTTACCTAAAATCAATATTCTTATCATGCCAAATAACCATCCTTTCTTCTAATTTTCATTAAAATCCAATCCAAACACTTTTAGCAACGAAACCTTTTATACCAACAAACAAAAACAAGCTGGCTTAATGTGCACATGATCCATAATTTTACAAACTTCCTGATCAAAGTGATGAAACGATAAATATAGTGAAGAAAATAAATACTTTGATGGGACTCACTGGGTTTAATCTCTTGGTTTGGTGGCCCATGATTCCTCTCTTCATCCCCCTACCCATTGTATATTCTGAAGAAAAATGCTTCATTCTTATGAGCTTTGATCAGCGAGTCGTATCTCGTATCCATCAACTGAATGACCCACTTATAGTTCAGAAATCTTCCATAGGAACTGTCTTCACAGTAAAGATTGACACTTGGCAGCATGTGGTTAATCTGTCGTTGATTACCTCTGCAAAGCCCCAATCAATAAATTCCAGAGCTGAGATGATTCGTAATTGTATCATTCTATTGCTCTTCATAGCACCCCCGCCCCCAATCAAACATTAATGATCACTTATGGCGGTGTTGCTGGGCAAGTAGAGATCAATGAGATAATGTGGTGGAGGTGGTGGTTGTGGGAGCAGAGAAGACAGAAAGGCACTCTTGGTATGAGAAAAACGATGAGAGAGATTAAGAATTGAAGACAAAAGAAAGATAGAAAGAAGCATAGAAACAACCTGCGTTTTGCTGCTTTAATGCTAAATTCAGCCCAATACAACATACAGCACTTTGTTTTTTTATAAATGTAGTACATCATAACATGTGTTTAGGATTTACACTGTGATTTCATTGGAAATGTATATTATTTGCTATCCGAGCACCTCTTCAGGGCCTGTCAAATTGGTAACATTAAGATGTTAATCTTTTTTTCTATATTTGCATCTTCCATGAGAAAGAAAATGTACTGAACAGATTGTTTATGTCTGAGTTTTACCAGGTACATTTGCTCTCATTATTTCAGTAGTTTTTTTTCAGTAGTTTTTTTCATAGTTCATGTATATTGTTGGTGTGGATGTTTGCAGATGAATCACTTTGCAAAACATAAACTTAAAGCACTTAAAAATAAAAATATGTTTACATATTTACATATCATATTAACAACCAACAAGGCACAGCAAAACGTTTCCGTTCTCCCTGAATTTTTTTACACAGATGACTTGCTGTATGTCGGCTATACAATGCAAAACTTATAATAAGAGTGCAATGCTGGGGGTCCTACTCATGGCCCCCAGAAGAGTTTGATCGAGCCTTGTTTGCAATTATAATTATCGTTGTCTGTGTACGGTCTTCATTCCTGCATATTTTGACAAAACAAATGTATTTACATATGATTCTTGTAAAGCAAATTGAAACTGTAATTGAAAAAAAAAGGGAAGGGGGTAATGTATATATAGAAGACTGGAAAAAATCAGCAGCTTGTTGTCTGACGTAATCTGAAACACAATATTTAATTCAAGTGTCGTGAAATTAAAAGGCTCAAGGAGACGAGGCAGAGGAAGAAAGATATGAGAGAGAGAGAGAGAGAGAGAGAGGGAGAGAGAGATAGAGGGTCCTAGATAAGCAAGCTAAATACAAAACAGCAGCTCACCTCTCTTTTTAATTACAAATATGTTGATAATGGGTTATTATCTTTGAAAGGAGAGGCCCTCGTGAGATCGAAATAGAAGAGGGTGTTTGCTGAGAGCGTCCTCTTCATAAAAAAGGGTCCCTGCGGCTCCAACAATTTGGACTAGATTTTCTGATCTGCATCCTATTAAACCAGATTTATACTGTATTGCTGTCCAATAATGAAGCAAAGGAATACCCTTCAGAGCAGAGCTTGGATGCATTTAGGGTTTTATTAAACCTGGACGACTCCCCGCTATTTTGCTGGGCTATCCCAACAATGCAAAACAGTGACCCCCTGTGGATTATACTCGAACTTCACCCTGAAGCAAAGGCTGCTATCATTTGTTAACAGCTGCAGATTCCAAAGCAAAATACAACTTTTTTTTTAAGTGACGCAGCATTCGTTTTGAATGGCTTTTCTAGGAACTTCATATATTAAAAGCCAAGCTCCAGATTCGATTAATTAAGACTCAGCGTGCATTTAGTTCAAACTCAATCTTCTCCATCACATTCACACACGCACGTCACGTCCAGCATGTCACATGGACGTTATGTGTATTATACACCTCAGAGCGTGTATGACATGATATGTCCCAGGTGTGAAAGGGCACATGTTTGACTTGACATGCCGCTGGCAGGTGATTAGCAGAGAGTCAGACCTTGCTGCCCCCCCCCCCATCAGACATCATCATTGCACTGAAGGCTCCATCTCCATAATACATAATTATAAGAGTCATACGAATGTCCTTCACATGTCTGCAGGCATTTACAAAAGAATCCCAGAGCTGGAGTGCATACAAAATAAGGCTAATATTCTTTTTAGTCAATGTTGGTTGCAGTCACAAGAGAATGTAAATGCTGTAGCTTCTAAATCTAGACCCTCTCCACATAAGGTGGTGATGGAGTGGTGGGAGGTCACTAATGATTCTGTCAATCAATACCTTGGCTGGTGAGTCACAGCGAGTCTCCTTACATCCTGCCAGGGCTGTCACTCCACCCAGCCCACCTTAGACACAGTGGAGACCCAGCACACCCACACCTGAACCGCTACCTTCCAGTACAATCTTTTTTAGGTGAGAGATTATGACAAGAGGGATAATGTCAATTGAATCGCAGCATCACTCCTGAGGAATGAGAAAGAGTCTAAACCCATGTGTAGGCTGTCTCTTCAATCAATTTGCGCCTAATGAATGAAGACCAATGATTAAAACATGTGAATTGTCTCCATGAGGCTTCACTAAACCTAAACTAATTCAAGGGAATCCTTAATCGCCTGACCTAGGCTTTTTGTATTGTCCCTGGTATTACAGTAACAGGATTGTCAAAGCATTGGCTGCAGTAACACCCACCCTCCAGTGACGGAGTGGAGGGGGGTTAGCATTAATTTCCAAAGCCTTATGTTGCATTTGCATAATTACCATAAATCATCACAGGGATGTTCTGGTCAATGGTGGAAGAGAAGCGGGGAAAGGCCATTGGGAAATACCATTTCTTGGAAGGGTGTCAGAGTACAGTAGACTACTGGCTTGAAGGCTGGCATTGTGATGATTAAGAATAATTGTGTCCTTGTTGACACAATGTCAGACTGAAGGCAAGGCATGTCCTTGTGTTTAGCAATATGAAGGTTTATACAGAATCTTTTCTCAACATTATATGCAGCATACTGTTTGTTTCTCTTTCAAAACAAGGATAGAGTGCCATATGCTGTACAGATTTAAAAGCCCTTTGAATGCAAAATTTGCGATATTTTGGCTATATGAAATAAAATACTTGATTTCACTTGACTTTGTATCAAAACTGAAGGGCTATTGCTTTATATAGCTTTTTTTTTAGAAAAGGTAGTTGTGCTTCCAGAATGGGATTCAGGGTGGAGTGCTAAACCAATGTGAGGACTAGAAATAAACTAATGTGTTTTTGAGCCTTCCTCAGAGCGTTCGCTCAGAGCTCCGTGCCCTAGCAGTTAAGAATATTTCTAGCTTAATGCTCTTTTGATGTGAGACAATTAAACAAGTGAAATGTTATTATTTTGTCCTCCCTGACTTTAAAATCTGGGTTGTGCTACCCTTTCAATTTCTTTTTTAAATGCTTTATATACTATGTTTTATAGGAACAGTGTTTATGTTTTAGTGGCATTTAGTGGTTTGTGGCAGGTTGCAACCAACGAAATACCCCTCAGCTCAGCGCTCCCTATCCAAGCATTTCGGAGAACGACAGTAGTGGCCGATTTAATTAGGTTTCACTTTCGTTTTACATGTTCACAGTCTTGATAAAATATTGTCTTTGTATTGTTAAATATCTTAGTGCATATACAGTAACAAGCGTAGTTGCCGTCGACCCGAGTATCCTTCACTTCACCACAGCGGACTATCTGCTCGCGCTTTGTGTGTGTGTTTGGGTGATTATACGCTGATTAAAACATAATTATGAATATTATATATAAATATCTGCCAATAAGCCCGCCCCCTAAATGTTAAACACTGTCCCTTTAATATACATTGTGGATACATTTACCTTAAAATAAGCTCAACAACATTGAACAAAGACTAAAAACAGACAAAAAGTGCCATTAAAGTGTTTGAGTAGTTCAGCCTTGGTGAGCTGTCTTTGTCTACCTATCAGTGAACGGTGAACTGTGAGGTTAATGTTCAGTAAAGACAACATAATGGGGACATGGTGAGCCTGAGGGGGAAACATTCATACGATTACAATGCTGAGGCCTTAGTGCAATAACCATTCCACTGGGTTGATACTATATGTGACCTTTCCTGCTTTCTTCAGTCTATAGCAATGAAAGGTTGGCTTGTACAGTGAATAGAAAAAAAAGTATGAGGAATAAAATGATGGAAGCTCAGTGACAGGGCAACCATTTGGACCCTGCTTTGGATTAGATGGGTGGAAATGAATTTGAGAGGTTAAATGCTTTGACTCAGTGTATAGGCTGTGCAGGCTGCTGGTTCAGTAATCTGCTGAATGCCTTGTGTAATGACAAATTTGAGTCAGTGGGTTATTTCAGGACAGCTCCAATAAGACTGAGAAGTTAACCTGGAGACCTGAATAGGAATGAAACATTGCTGAATGTCTCTAATCTCTGTGGAATCAACTCCTGCTTTATCTACCTGCACTGTACACAACAAGCAGGCGTACAGTCCCTGCACGGACATTCCCCAAACTTTGCCTATCTGTTATCTCCCCTGCCCGGCTTCCATAGCTGGTAATGCAGCTGCATGACCTGATAAAGCCAAGAGAACAGTAGGGGTGGGGGGTTTGCAAATGATAAAGAGACTGAAACAGAGAGTCAGAGCCACAACGAGAAACATGAAGAGAGGTTCTGAAGGAAGCCTTAGGAGAAAGAGACGAGAAAAAGAGAAAGGCATTAAATATGAAAGGCGGAGGCAAAAATAAACTATAACATGACACAAAAGAGAAGGAGGGGAACATTAAGAGAGCATTGATGGAGAGGGCAGAGAAGGAGAAACATGACAGCTGGCAGATGGGAGAGGCAGAGCTGCTCTGCTCGGCCCGACTCACTGCACCTTAGCAGCCAGATGGACTAAGCTGCCCCTGTGTGCCCTTCACCAGCCAACACACACATACTAATTTATATATATATATATATATATATATATATATATATAGGCAGGAAGACACATGTATGTTTTGCACACGTCAACAAAGTAAATACATATTTTGTACCTGCATTATACCATTGTTTACCTGACATAGCCATCTACTATTTTGACCCAGTTTTATGCATTAAGGTTAGATATTTGTAGGATTGTGAAACCCAGATATACTAAAAGAGGTGTAAAAGAAAAGTAGAAATTAAAAAAACAAAAAATGTCTGGTACCCTTTTTTTTAACATATTCAAATACAGACAGCAGGCATCACATGACTAGAGTAATAATACTTTGGCGATATTGAGGTTGTTACTTATCAAAAAAATGACAACATGTTTGTCTGCTAAAATTGGTCCAGTCACTCCCAAGAAATGGCAAAAAAAAAAAGTGATGCAGGCTCTCCCTCTAGTGGCCACACTTGGCTACTACATCATAGATCACAGTTCAGCACTAAGGCAATGGACAGCTCTCATATCCAAGATGCAGGCCACCAATATGCCAAGAAACAAGGCAGGAAACTAGACTTTATCCTGAAATTCAGGATTAAAACACCTCAAAGTTTTAACTATTAATAAAACAAACATCTTGTATGGGATAAGGTCTTTGCTGGATGTTTGTTTTCATTTTCATTTCTCAAGTAATTTAGTGGCAATCCTGCTACAAAAATATTCAGCCAGTCCCCAAACACTATTGATTGATGTCTGGCTATAAAAAGACATCTATCATCTAGACAGTCTGAAATTAAAGCTGTAGTGGTCTGTGTGTCCATGCGCCTGTGTCTGTGTGTGTGTGTGTGTGTGTGTGTGTGTGTGTGTGTGTGTGTGTGTGTGTGTGTGTGTGTGTGTGTGTGTGTGTGTGTGTGTGTGTGTGTGTGTACTTGTAGGTGGTCTGCAGGCTGTGTGTTGATGCGGTGCAGTATTATGAAACAATAAAATGTAGACAGCTGATTCATATCTGGGCATAAAAAAACCAGAGTTTTGTTAGGTTCCTCTTTAATGAAACCTATAATTTCTGCCTCCCTCTGTGGTGTTGCTATGGAGCAGAGGGATCGATCACGAAGAGAGATATCCAGCACTGCTCTATTTTGCAGGATTGCCATGGCAATGAGTGAGCTGAGATGCAACGTGAAAGATCGCTTACACAGTAACGAGACGCATGTCAACTATATTTCAGGCATACACTGCTGAGAGCATCACAGCCATCCCGGCCTGAAAACACACAAGGATGAAAAAATAGCTTGCTTATAGAGAACAAACACACAAAGACCTGGTTACGTACTCTCATGCACACTATACACACGCAAGCTGGGTCAAGCACAAAAAAACAAAACAAACAAATGTATTCACACACATGCTGCAGTGTCATGCAGTATGGTTTTGTCAAAGACTGATGTTAAAGGCACAAAGGTTATAAATTCAATCACTTTAGAGATGGCTGGCACATCATCCTGTCTCTTTTCTTGCGTGTGTGTATGTGCATCCATGAATGTATAGACCCTGCCTAGGTTGGATTTAGAATGTATCGCTGGGTCGACAGAAAAGAAAACGGTTAGAAATTCAAACAGGGTGGAGCTGTCACATCCACCAAACGTATTACTCTACAGAAAGGACAATAAAATAAAGAGAGAAAAAGGGATGGAGAGGGAAAGTGTATGAGACACTGTAATATAGTAGATATCATGTAGACTGTTGCAATCAATCAGGTAGAAAATGAAATAAAATCATGAACTTGTATGAGAGGAGATGCTGAGCCTCTACTGCCCCCACAGAGAGAGGATCTACAGCGTCAGCACATTCAACCAGTGAGCCAACGTCTGTTCTTCATCTTCCTTTCCTCTCTACCGCTCTCCGTTATCTCCCTTGACCTTAGGCGCACGCGCACACGCACACACACACACACACACACACACACTCTCTCTCGCTTTCTCTCAGTGAAGATCATCTTTTTCAGAAGATCTAAGCATTTCCTGGCAATCCCAAAGGATCTCAAACCCAAGCGCCGTTTACTATGTATATGTGCTGTGTGTGTGTGTGTGTGTGTGTGTGTGTGTGTGTGTGTGTGTGTGTGTGTGTGTATAGAATAAAGAATAGGCTGCCTCTTGACTTAATTCACAACCCTCTTGACCTGAATACTGACCTGTCAGCTGCTCACATCACACGTTACTGTAAAGCCACCGGCCCTGAAGGGAGCACACACTCCTTCCTGTTGCACACCACTCTGAATGCTCTTCACTCATAACCCATCCGACTCCCCCTTTTATCCACAAGAATCCAAATCAAACAGCTTTTTTTTTTTCTGTAGCGATTGTGTAGACAAGTACCACCTAAGTGTGCTCATACACAGAACTCTCCCAGCTGTCTCTGAGATTTAACCTGTCGGTTGACTTCAGGCCCGGGGATTAGTGGAGAAGTGTACACACACTTGCTATTCAGCTAGAAGGCGGCAGTCGACGTCAGTGTAGAATTGTAATGACCAGAACAGACGCAGTAGAGTAAATCCTGAGGATTTATTGCGGGGCTGGTTAAATGAGGGGAAGATGTGCTGAATGAGAATGGCCGTTCCACAGATTTCAATTCTCAGCGTGTTGCGGCTGTGAGAGTAAGTGTGCGGATGTCAAACCAAATCCTTGTATATTTACTCTCTGCTCCCAGAGAAGAGGCTGGTTGTGAGTCTACATACTGAAGAAATTAGCTGAGATATATTGCCACCTTCTGGGCAAGAATGGGACTGTACCCATATTCTCCTCAGGCAGTACAATACTCTTAACACCCCAGTAAAATCCAGTTAGAAATAACAGAAGCAGCCAACATTAGCAATCATTTCTATTAATCTGTGCAAAGAATCTGCACACACACACACACACACACACACACACACACACACACACACACACACACACACACACACACACACACACACACACTGCCGTCAGTCACAGCGTCTGAATGCCTTGAATTTGTAATGGGGAATATTTCTGACAGAGAATTGACTTACTGGGGTGCTCCCATCTGACAGGGTGGTCATGCTGATGGACATGCTCATCTTGTCGGAGGAGGAGAGGGAGGGTGGGGAGGGGCTCCTCTTCTCCACTTCCTGTCTCTGGAGGAAGTCACGCCAGGCCCGCTGGATACTGAATGTAGTGATGAAGAGACAACATGGAAACAGAGGGATGGCCGATCACTCAAGCTTTTAGATGTGACGCAGGTCTGAATTGTTAAAATGTTAACATTGAATGAGGTCAGCTCTCTTGAGAATCAGTCAATTCACAAGGTGGGTTTTTCTTTAAAAATGAGAGCATTCTAAGAATAAGTCTTAAAGTTCATGCATTATACTTCCTAACTGATTCCTACGGTAACACCACATGGACCTGCAGTTTTCAACCTTTTCGGCCTGTGACCCCTGAGAAAGGTTACATAACTCTCAACCTTTTCGGCCTGTGACCCCTGAGAAAGGTTACATAACTCTAAAGTGTTTCAATTAAATCACTTTTGTACGAGGCATAACTGTACATCATTTCACAGAGAGATATGAAGATTGTAAAAAAAGTCACCAAAAAATAACATGCATGTTTTTTCTTTTTTCCCTCTCTTGTTAATCATCAACCAGTCAGAATTATTGTGCCATCACAGTTTGGGAATAATAGATTTAGAGGAAATCAAGTATCCAGGAGAGTAATTTCTTTCATTAGACATACTTTATGGAATAACAATGAACGTCTAAATTTGCTCCCTTTTAGCTGTGGAGAAAGGAAATACTCACATCAACACCTTGGTCTCAATGGGCGGCATGTTGTCTAGGTCCGTGGTCAGATGATTACTGAGAAAGGGAAGGGGTGTAGGAGGCAGTCAGAGGACAGACACAAGTCCAATCTCAGTCTGAGTTATCAGTAATTAAACAGCGATGACTTGGTCCCATCTTTAGGGAGATGGGCTCTTACAGCAGCACTAGAGCAGGCTGCGCATTCTGTCTCTGGATTGTGTTTATTCTGTGTCTGTGTCTGTGTTTGTGTATGTGTGTGTGTGTGTGTGTGTGTGTAAACCCACCTCTGCAGCTGGAAACCACTCTGGAGGCTCTTCAGCTGCTCCTGTTTGAGATAGAGACAGGAGGATAGACAAAAAGAGAGACAAAGAGACAGGAATAAGAAAGGAGTTGAGATCTCAGATATGTGGCTTTGGTGCAGACACAGAGAGAATAATAAGACAATATCTCCACTGAGTTTCTCTCTCTGTGAGCTCAAATATGATTAGATGTTTGGCAGACGTGTGATCATTGTGCTGAGCTCAGGGACCCCTGCAGCAAGTGGTTTGGCAGGATTCTGGCTCAGTTAGTGGTTTTTCTTCTGAAGTTAGTGCAGCAATTTGCTGGTTCAGCATTTTTCAAGGCATCTGGCCCACAAGCACAACGAGAAAAAGTAAAACCTAGACAGACAGGCAAGGCAGAGACAATAGAGCAGGACATAATTCACAAACCCTGGCACAGTTGTTGCACAGATGTGGCGGACACGTTGGAAATTAGAGCGATCAAACTTTACAGTTTCACTTAAATTACTTTATGCTCCATTCTACCCTCCTCGTCTGCTGCTCTCCTCCCCTCGGCTCCATCCTCGAGCTTTAATAGTGCCGTGTAATGAGGACAGGCCTGCCTCTACATAATTGAGCAGACTAATTCAATTACAAGGGAGCAACAAAGTTTAAGTGGAGCAGTTCTTCCTGATGAGCCAAGAGGGTCACATCGGGGCACTGAGTAGCTACAAGCTACATCACCGTGCATTGGTGTGTGTGTGTGTGTGTGTGTGTGTGTGTGTGTGTGTGTGTGTGTGTGTGTGTGTGTGTGTGTGTTTACATTGAAACCTGCAAAATTCCCCACTTTCGTTTGATTGTTTTTTTGATTGCTCCATTACTGCATTATGAAGTATGCATGAAATATTATATTGCATCTATTAGATGGCAGATTGGCCTATAAAGAGACTCACACTAAGAAATCTATTACACCTAGTAGAAGCAGCTCCACTGCCACTGCAGTGGTTACTTAGCGTTTCCATCTTAGGTGTTTAATATTCATGGTATAGAGATATATATGCTGCCCCCCTGGGTCACAGAAAGTACCCGTTTGAAGTGTAAATGAGCACATATACATGTGTCTAATGGAATCATTCTCTAACTGGATTTTCAGCTAAACACAAAGTTACTATCGAGACACACAAACTTCTTTTTCTTCTTTTAATAAAAGGTCTATCTTGTTTGGCTGTTTTCCCAATTTCACTGGGGCAGTGTTGTTTTTCTCATTACTCTCCCTCCCAGAAGGAACAAGCAGCTCATTAGACAGAATCAAGGACTTTGACTAGTGATCAATGATTCCATCAAGAAGCTGTTTTTCATCTACTTCTGTTTGTCTTCCGCTCACGGTCTCTCTCTGATGAAATGAGGATCTGTGAAAGCGTAAATGTGGCTCAGATGTGGATTCTGTTCAACCCCTCCCTTTTTCCGCTTTGAAAGTAAATGTCACTTAGCCTTTCCAAATCCGTCTTAACACTATCCTGGGCAGAAAGCTGTTTCTCTCTTATACAGTCCATCACTCTTTCAAAAACACATCCAGTCAAAACTGTTTCAGCAGACTTAAATAAAATGCCATTAAGACATTTTGAGAGAGGGTGAACGAGCAAAAGTAAGAGAAATAAAGACAGAAGAATGAACTAAAATAAACTTTATATTGAGTGACATGCAAAATAAAGACTTGGGTTATGAACAAGATGACAGACAGAGAGATGAGCAAGTGGCAATGATGATGAGGATGATGGAGAGATGAGCCGAGGATAAACGAGGAGGGATGATTGTGTGTGTGAGATTGTTAGCTTCTGGGTAATGGAGTTGCTTGAAGAATGAACGAGCCGATCATTTCAATTTCCCCTAAGAGTTACTGATGGCCCTGCCACGGGACGGTCAGGCAAACTATCAGTCCACCGCAGAAGCAAGCGCACACAAATTTGCACAAACACGTTCATGCACACATGAGCACGACCTTACACACAGAAGCATATCCATATTTTCTATCAACAGCTGAGTTTAAATGATCCCCTCCACACATAGCTCTTTATTGTGTGTTCCCTTAAAACAAGTAAGCAAAAAGTGAGCAGTCGTATAAAGTGTCAAGCTAGAGATTGTGTCAAATCTGATTCAAATAACTTAGTTACCGTATACAAAACACGAATAGTAAGATTTCAAATGAGGTAAATATGAGTAAAAACATGTTGAAAATAGCATTATAGCTGCAGATAATGATATAACATTAATATGATATTAAAGTTTCTCATACTTTCATAAGTCTGTATAATTATCTGTTCGCATTTTGTGCTGATTTATGTATCTTTTCAGGTAAAAAAGTTTAAATTGATGAAAAATGTTTTTAAATTTTTGATGCAACCATAAAAAGGGGAACATGTCAAATACTTCGGATTTGGCTCAGATTTAGTCAACATGACTCCCATAACAGAGTATGGAGAGCTTATCAAACATCAGTAAAAGTGCCTTTTTCCTCCTCCGTCGCATGTGTTTTACAATATTTCACATTAAACAATATTGTGGATCCATACTTTAAGTTTGGGTTATTATCTGCATTCAAGACTTTACCCGGCACTGAACTTCATAAATGGCATTTCGAGGAAGGAATCTTTATTAATGGATCCTGGTTTCCTTTACCTTTGTATCACTATTTCTATCATTGATTATGTGTGTGTATGATATGAGTGATACGTGTGTATGTGTGTGCTTGCTAAACAGAAATTCTAACACTGATATCCGGAGTGCATTATTCACCACTTAAATAAAACCCTGACTTCAGCAGGACATTTACAACGATCTTAATACATAGTATTGATTCCACAATCTATAGCAGTACACATTTTGAAATTATTGTGTACCAAACTGAAGGCTGTATGTGTTGTCTAAGGGCCTTTTCCTTAGCTGCCCACATCTGTATCCTTCCATCCCTGCCTGAATGGAAAACCCCGTCCCTATCTGGAGTAGGAATGCCAAAAAAAGTACCGGAACATAAACCAGAGGTTTGCATAATTTAGTGGCAGAGTTGTCAGAAAATCTATAGTCATTTTGGGCTTTGGCAGTGCCAAGCAGGCTTGTATTGATTGGTGTGTGTATATATGTGTGTGTGTGCAAATATGTGTGTTGGTGGATTTATGGTAGAGTCAGGCAGAGCATAGAGAGAAGGAGGCGGGGAGGAAGAGAGAGAGTGAGATGCTGATGCTGAGACCTTGAACCCACAGCACAACACCACAGGAAATAGAGCTACTGACTTCCAAATGCAAACCCCAAGCCCTCTTGTGTTATCCATCCCCACTTCACCCCCTTTAAGTCGCCACCTTTTTTTTCCTCTTTAATCAATCTATTCTCCTTAAATCCATTTTTTTAAACTAATGTGTAAATAAAAAAGACAGGCGTGAGGAAGCGTTGAGAAAGCACAGAATTAAGAGAGATGGAAAAGGAGAAAAAAAAGGCGATGATTCGATCACACTGTGACAAATGTTCTGGCCTCCTTCATGGAGAGCAGGGCAGGAATAGAGAGAGACATAATAGAGCACAGCGGACCTATAGTTGTTTGGGAGGTCTTAGAGGTGAGAGAGCCTGCAGGGTTTGGATGAGATACCAGCAGGCTCCTGGCTGCTGCCTTCGCCCTGTCACAGCTCCATATAGCAGGAGTACATGGCCCCATAGAGCAGTGGTTCTCAACCATTTTTCAGTGATGTACCCCCTGTGAAATATTTTTTCAGCCAAGTACCCCTTGTACCTGAATACTGACGGAATTTTGCCGGCTCTGGTTTCGCCTTCTTTGGCACTTGTCCCTCCGTGTTTTCAGCAGCATTGCTGCTACGTTTCAACCACGACTCCATTGTTTGAGTTTTTTAGGATAATGAAATTTAATAGCCTACTGAAAATAAAATTCAGTTTATGAACTTACACTTATATTTTATTGAATATTTATTAAATAACTATTTTTAAAGGATTTTTGAATGGATGCTAGTTTTAAATATATATTTTTTAAATCTCACGTACCCCCTGGAGTACCTTCACGTACCCCCAGGGGTACACGTACCCCCATTTGAGAACCACTGCCATAGAGGACCAGGCCGAGCCCTGAATATCCTCAAATCCTAGAAATTATTCATTTGGCTGACATATTTTTATACATCCAATAAAAAATGTTTTATTATTTTGCACTGGTGGCTGCACACATTAAGCAAAGGCTTGACAGGCTTGTTGATGTGTCAAACAGGACAGATGTGTTGAGTCAAGCTCAGTGGGGATATTTACCACTGGCGGGTCATTAGGAAGGACACAACCATTTTAGACTGTCAAGACCACTCTCTGTACAAAGCATCTGAGCTCTTGTCTCCAGTCCACATATAAAGAATCCTGCTATGAGGACAAAATCACTTATGGATTGCCTTTTTTATTTGTGCAGCTGTTGATATGCTGAACATGAACTACCTCACGCAGATAAACAGCTGGCCTCTCTGGCTTTTTATTTCCCTTTTACGCTGCCCCACTTCTGAAATGATCTCAGGGTTTTTATACTGCTTATTGTTTTTATATTGTTTTTACAGTGTTTTTTTTTTTTTTTTTTTAACTACCTCAGCTGTTTTATCATTTTTATTGTCTTACAATTGTGCATGGTGTCACTGCTGTCTTATTGTCTTGTTAATATAATGCTTTAAAACATGGGTGCACTTCACATTTTCTATAATGACAATGACTATAATGACTATTAGGACTATAAAAAAATAAGTTTTGAAGTTTGATACAATAAAGGATTTAGTGGTGTTAAAGAGACACAGGATAAATGTTTTTTTCTTTGTTATTCTGTGCAGATTAATACATGTGGTTACCGCAGGTCCTTCCTTCCAGCTGCTGTCAGGTTGCACAACCAACTCTGCTCCCAGCAGACCACATGATACATGACAATAAAAACATGACAATAAAAACCTGTGCAATACATTACACTGTGCAATAATAGTTAAAATAGTTTTTTCTGTCTGTAAATATAATATTTCAGTTATTG
Organism: Anoplopoma fimbria; assembly: GCF_027596085.1. Classification (NCBI taxonomy): domain Eukaryota; kingdom Metazoa; phylum Chordata; class Actinopteri; order Perciformes; family Anoplopomatidae; genus Anoplopoma; species Anoplopoma fimbria. The sequence goes on from NC_072449.1 coordinate 20,762,662, forward strand.
TTGATTTTCTACTGTTTTTTATTGCTTATTTATAATACTTGTTTTTTTTATTTTTTTTTTTTTTTTTTTTTATCTTGTCTTTCTTTTACTATGTCTCTTGTGTGCACTTTACTCTATGCTGCTGTAAGCCTGCAAATTTCCCCGCTGCGGGACTAATAAAGGATTATCTTATCTTATCTTATCTTATCTTATCTTATCTTTACACTGTATAATGAAAAAATAAACTAAGATCAGGATCACTGTAAATGACGTTCAGGTCTGATACTGTGCAAATGATTATTACTAATATCATCTTCGTTGATGTCATGCGACTCATTTTGAGCATTTCAGCTTGCAAAGTGGCCTAGTTCTTCAACTGATGATCCACTTGTGAGACTCATCTAGCTTGTGAAGCAAGGTTAAATGCTCATATAACAAGATTCAAAATGCAGTGTTACTGTTTGAGGGAGAGACAACACAGGAGACAGGAGAGGGAGGGGCTCTGAGAGGTTGGATGCCTCAGCTGTCGGGGACAAAGGGCAGGGGAAAGATAAAGATACAGCACTTTGCAGAGAGACAGAAAGTGATTCCATTCAGAGTCGGCGAGGGAGTAAAGGAGGAAGAGAATACGAAAGCAGGTTCCTTGTTGGCAGCGCGAGAAGAAAGGATATGATGGTAAAAGAACAAGCCTGTTGGCTCTGAAGAAATTAAACTGGACCAACGCCAGCAAACCAGCCAGCAAGCCAGGCAGGCACAGAAACAGAAAAGAGAGAAACGGCGTGCCTGGGAAATGACCTTCATCTCTCCTGTACATGGGGCGTAAATCTGTCCCTTGCACCTCCGACTGATCTAGACACACATACTAAAACTCACACACATGATTTAAATAGCTCTCCTGCTCCTCTAAATGCCCCCTTAACTCATCTCAGGGGACAGAGTGACAGACAAAGAGAGTAGACAAATCCTCACATCTAAAGAGCCTATAAAACACAAAGTCATAATCTTTTTCCCCTCATTGCTGCACTATATTTTCAACTCAGTTGCTCTTTAAGGTCACTATCTTCTCCTTCTCTGCCAAACAACACAACAAACATAAAATATTCCTATTTTTGTTTTGTTGCGTCTACTTCTTTGCTCTCATCTCTTCTTGTTTGTCTTGTGTTCCCACCACAGTCGCTCTGTCTAAGTTGGTTTTCCTGTTCAATACTTGATGAGTTTCCTGATGTGAAGTGCTGGCAACAGATTCTGAGTCGTCACTCTATCGTCTTCCAGCACTGCAGAACATTGGCCAGCTGTGTTTGTTTTCCAGATGAACTCAATTAACTCTGGTACACAGTCTCCTGAAGGCAAAGACATTTATATGGGACACAAAGGTACATGTACTTTATGCATTTTATAACCTACAATTTACCAGATAATTCCAGTTAATAATGGCATGATGGTTTGCGGACAAACAACATGTGACCAGGAACAAAGTCACACATGAAAATGAAATAAAATAAAAAGAAGATAAAACCAGGATGAAATAAAAACACTATCAAAGTGAATACAGTGGGAAAAAAATGACATATATCTTAAATGTTAAGTCTGAAATCCGATGGGCCGATGACAAGCCAACATTTAAAAAAAAAAATCTCTTTGCTCCTGAAAAATTAAGGCAAACACACATGGATCCCATGTAACTATGGACAATAATCACTTTGACTTATGGAAGTATTATTATCAAAATATACTATATCAAAATAACTATCATTATTACTGATGCATACATGTGTAAGAAGCATTTTACTGATTCAGTTGCATGTGGAGCAAATTACATGACTATTTTACTGATTCAGGTATGTACATTGTTAGTTTGTATTGGAGTCAAATTACAAAAGTAAATTAGTGAAGATTAGTGAATAGAATAAAAACAAAGAACAATAAAATGGGAAAAAATGAAGTAAAGTGGCTCACATATGTACTGAGGTACTATGCTTGAGTAAATGTACTTAGTTACCCTCAACACTGCTTTTTTGTACAATGCCTGGAACTAACAACAATACGTCAACCAGTATTGAACAAACAAACACAATCAACAAAATAGAGATTCATTTTGCCTGCAGGCATGGGTTATTTCTGGGTAGTTCTGTTTAAACAACGACCAGGAACTCCTAACCCAATAATAGCATAACCTTGAGGCTAAGAGTTATTCTAGTCACCTTTCGGCCAGAAAGCTGTCATGACCTGGCCCTGGCTGATGGTAACCTAACTGGTTTAAACACCATCACACCATCTGCCATTCTACATAGACCCCCTCTCTCTCACACACACATGCACACACACACACACACACACACACACACACACACACACACACACACACACACACACACACACACACACACAAGCTATCCAGAGGGCTTGGAGGCAGCCTCTATCAGTCAAGCCTCCCTGGGGTCCTTTGGTCCAGCCAGCCAGCCGGCGCCATCTCTGCCATCACACTCACACCCTCATCGCTCTCTTCTGCCAAGGGGACACAGAACCTGACAGTACACCGAGTGAGTGTGTGTGTGTGTGTGTGTGTGTGTGTGTGTGTGTGTGTGTGTGTGTGTGTGTGTGTGTGTGTGTGTGTGTGTGTGTGTGTGTGTGTGTGTGTGTGTGATAGCAAAAACCGAGGACAGGTGCTGTTATCTGTAGCCATTCCTAAACCAGACACTGTATCTTCTGGCAGCGGTATGTGTGCGTGTAGATTTGCCTGTGTCGCTTTAGGATTCTGTGTCCAGACAGTGGCAATGTCGTCCCTCAGTGACCCTGCAATTGAAGCTGGCTGGCACTCTCTCTTTCTATTGCACTCCCTCATGAACACACACACAGAAACACACACATAGAGTCCTTCTTTCTGCTCTGACGGTTAGGCTAATGACTGACGGTGACAGAGACAAAGAAGAGGGGTGCTGCATACTGAGATTGAGGTAATGGAGAAGGGAGAAAACCTAAAGATAGTCACATAAGCCAATAAAGAGCCATGGAGAAAAGGTACCATTACGCTATACAAAAGAAAAATGAATAAATGACAAGTTAATGTGTGTTTCTGTGAGCTTCCTGTGCTTACCAAAGACATAATAGCTAAATGTATTTAGAGGAGTGAGCTTAATGGAGACATGGCAGTCTGTGGGCAATGCCAGCTGTAGGAGCCCAGAGGAGTTGCCCGGGGTTAGCACATATGCATGCACACACACATACACATTTCAGAGGTCCCTGGTTGTCCAGGCAACAGAGTGAGCATCTGTATGGTGTCAGGCCACAGCAGGAACTTGTCCACCATGGAGAAATAGAATTCTGTGCACAGCGTGTTTGTGTGTGTTATAGCAATTACATTAAGTTTCCTTGTTGTGTGAATAAAACATGGAGAGTCCAATGTCTGTCAACCATGTAAATAACTATATAACAGGAATAAATGTTGGTGACGGAGGAGCATAGACCTAAAGCAACTAAGGTGCAAAAGGGTGCAGCCAAGAGAACTAATAATAATAATAGATATACTAATAAATCATAATGTGTATTTTTGCAACATACAATGCAATCGATTCATATTTAAAAGTTATGTATTTTCACATATTTACATAATGGTATGACAGAGAATGACACCTAAACTTTTCCCTTGCGATCAGGAGACAACAATACCCCATAAGAGGATCTATTTGATTGTCACGGTGAAGGCATGCACACCCTGAGGTAATGCACATACATCCTTTTTGTCTGCAGCATTTCCTCTGTGTAGTTAGCATTCCCAGCTCCCCTGGTGGGCCATGATCAGAGCTGTAAAGCTGGCCGTTAACATGTCAGAACAAACACACAGTAAAGCAGCTCCTTTTACAACACCCCTCAACGCTACCTGTCCTTCACAAGCAGCAGAGCAGAACATCACTGTGGTAACGACCGCACTGCTGGGTGGGGGGTCGTATATGCAAAGAGCTGGGGGTAAATGTATGCAACTATAAAGTCTCTTTTATGCGGCATTCTGGTCAAAGGGAGGGATCGCCTTTGCTGCTTAATAAGATTGTAAAGTAAGCGGTGGAAAAAGTTTACAAAGCATAGTAAAATAAATGCAGACTAAGGAAAAAGCGTTCCATGGGGGGGTTTTAGTTGAAGTGATATAATTTTATTTGGAACTTTTAAAGTGTGAAAATACAGGACTTTAAACCAGCAGACCACAGTACGTGTCACACGCAAAACTAAAAGCGAAGTTGACATTTTGTGAAGTCAGTCGATAGCGAAATGACTCGTTTAGTCACTTGGTAGTGATGTGAGTCGTTAGTCAATGAAATTAATGTCAACCACACTCTTTTCCTTAACCTTACCAAGAGGTTTTGTTGCCTAAATCGAACTTCCTGTTAAGACACTATGTATGTAACGAGCGTATATTGATACAACGTCAGTGACACATCCTAAACTGACTCTAGAGGGGTACGTACGTCATAGTTTGAATCTTAGGAGCACTAACATAACTGCGTTATTTGATACATTGGCGTGACAATTCGTTGCCCTAACAGATAAAAAGCTGAGGTATTTTAAAATCAGGTTAAAAACGGAGGCTTTCAGATTAAAGTTTTGTAGTCTCCAGGCCATAACACCTGAGTGATGACACGTGAGTCATTTTCCCACATGTGACTAACATCACTCCAAAGCCACAGAACCTTTTTCACATTTGTTTACACTGGCTATTTTGTGACTATTGAATGGATTCTAACTTGTTAAATTGCTGGTGTGAAACTTTAAAGGTGTGATAGGCCATCATGACTCAATGACTGCCTCTGTACGCTTGTTTTCCAAAACCAAACACAGATGACTAATCAGACGGACAAATAAAACCTTTATCTTTTCTTTACACTGTTTGTAATGAAACTAGAAGTGCACAGGTCCACACACTACTCACAAGAACACCCTGTCTCACACAGACACAAAAACACACACACACACACACACACACACACACACACACACACACACACACACACACACACACACACACACACACACACACACACACACACACACACACACACACACACACACACACACACACACACACACACAATTATAGCCTGGCCTGAGTTGTGAGTTAGAGCTGAAATCGTCCATTAGCAGTGGTCCATCGCTGTTTCAGGCTTAATGAAGTAGAAAGCAAGAAGAAAGAGAAAGCCTGCAGACCTGATTAATGAGTGAGAGAAAAAGAAAAAAAACGAAAGAAGAAGAGAGGAACAGGGGTGATGACTAAAGGAGAGAATAGGGGTTGGAAATTAGAAGTAATGCATAATTAGAGGTGATGAAGTAAGAAGGGAAGTCAGAGAACCAGCGAGGGGGGCTTGTGCTTGATTTTTAATTCATCCATGTAAAGCTGCATGTGAAAATTGTTACCTAGTCTTAATTCCTTCAAACTCTTTACTAAATGGTCCCTCACACCTCTTCTCAAAGCTATCACTATCTCCTTAGCTGAAAGTCTTTGGAAGAATCTTTGTGTCTATGACCGTAGCTTAACACTGTGCGAGCCTGGCTTACCTCTCCTCAGCTCAGCAGGAAATGATTAAAGTCACGGTCCAGTTAACTGCTGGTCGCCCTCGGCCCTGTGGGCCTCGAGTGGAACCATCCACCTGTGCTGGGCCTCTTAGGAGGGCTAAGTGCAAAGCACACACACACACACACACACACACACACACACATATACACACACACACCAATGAAACCAACCTGTGCAGGGCCATGCAGTGATGTTAGGCTGTAGCTAAAGCTTGGCTATGCTCTAAAAAGCAGCAGCAGGAACGGCATGGCAGGTTGGCGAGGCAGGCAGCGTGGGTGTTCATTAAAACACCCAGCACTATTCACAGGGAGAAACAAGGCCATAAAAGCAATTAATCTGCCCATAAACAAGCCATTCCGCCTGTCCAACACACCCACAACACACACAGGCATGACAGTGGGAGCAGGGGAGGAGGGGAGCTGGGGAGCTGGGCCTCTCGTTGCTCCCGGCTCTCTTTCTCATTATCTCTGTCTGGATTTATCTGAGTAGTTCAGAGAAACAGAATCAAAGACTTACTTTTTTAGATAGAAAAAAGTGTTGCTATCTAAATCCTGCAGTGCTAAAATGCAGAGAGAGATAGCTGTAGACTGAAAGAGGGTAAAAAGTCTCAGATCACAATCTCTACAGATCAGCACACTGGGCTTAGATACAGCAGGCGGACCCGTCCGTGATGTCATCTGACAGGGTTAACCCCTGTTTATCACTCGGTTCTTTTCCTTATAGACATATGTGCACCAATTCCATAATACAATATCGACAAGAGATTTTTTTCTGAGAATGGAATTAGGGAGTGAGATCCATCATATCCTATTCAGCATATGTGCTAAAGTCTTTTTATTTTACCAAGTAGGGCAAAAAAAACAATTTGTAAAATATGCCATAAGACTAAACAAAAACAACATGAACAAAAATATTAAGTGCAATTGAGTGTTGTGTGAATACAAAAGCCTTCACTTATATAAAAAAAATAATGTTCATTTTTTATAACTTGCTTTGGAACTGAATTTTGTAAAATACATACATCTGAGCATGGTACCATGACACAATTCCATCAAAAAGCAATATATGGCAACAATAAACTCTAAATGTCGGGTATTCCACAAACTCAGGTCTACCTGGGGACCAGTTTCATCTTTTCTTATGTGCAAATGTAAAAACTTCCCCAGAAACAGGATGACAAAAAAATTACTTTGACTTTTTAGGTTTTTTCGCTTGGCAGCCCCTGTTGGCTAAAGGGTCCTAAGCAGCTGCTTTCTTACAGTCTTTTATAACTCACCTGCAATATAATTTTTGCAGATGTTAATTACCCCAGAGGACAATAAAAATATCCGTCAGAGTATCTGAAACCGATAACACCGCTTCACAGTATGAGAACTAAGGAGCTTTATCAGCATTGATACCGGTGTTACAATATGTACTATAAAAATCTCCCCTTTCCATTTATTTTACCGTTGTAAGAACACTAAACATATCTGATACAATATGTGGAAAGCAACTGGGCAGTTGTGTGTATGTGCAAAAAATCTCATGTGCATTTATTGCCGGAGGCTGTACAGATGATGAGAGATGATGAGTTGCATGCCTCCACCCTACCGAGTAATAATGAGAGTACTATGATTGCCTGGGCTAAGAATAGTAGGCTGCTAGTAGCTTTGACACGGGATTGTCTCTCTGCTATCCGACCCTACGGCTACACTGTAACTAGATTTATCACTACAGGAGAAGCTGAAACAATGCTGGAAAATGCACTAGCCTGTACATATTACGTTCAAAACAAGCTTTAGCTGTAAGGCGTTCAGGGAAGGGAGAAAGTTATGGAGGACGTATGGAAAACAGAGAGGGAGACGGTCAAAGACATTCAAGCATAGGGGGACTCAAAACTGTAGAAATATTTTTTCTTCCACCCAAGGTCAACTTTAGAGTTTAGAGAGGAAGCCAAAGCTCTGATACCTCTACTTTCCAAACATCCAATTATCTAGTCTTCATACCCTCTCCGCAGCTTTCCTTCAGAAATTCACTCAATTTGTTCACTTTCTTTATGACACTCTGTTCCCTTTCCCCATTATTTTTAGAAAACCATGAAATCCTTGTCTGTTTTTTAACCCTGACTTTTTTACAATTCCTTCCAGCATCCAGTGTCATACGGTGTTATTCTGCCCTTCAGGGTACATGAAAACATGAGCACAGGTAATGCACAGTGGTAAATACACTATAATGCTGCACAAGCAGGCAAATGAGATGAGAGAAAAAGATGGCAGTGGGAAAAATATTGTCAATTCTCTTGTAAACCATCTGCTTGCTCTCAGCCTCAATGAGGGACTGAGGAATGGTAATGCTAACCACAAAGCATATTCCCTCCCCAGTACGGGGCCCCTCATGTTGTATCTTCCTGTCGCCCTGTCTCTTCTTCCAGCCAGTGGCCATCACCCAGAGCCAATCTAGTGGAAAATGAAAACTACCTTTGAATATTCTTGAGGCGTTCGGGGAGAGTTGTGTGCTCTCAGAGCCTCATTTCACCTGCCGTGTTTACGGCTCCACGCTGAGCTATTGCCTGACTTGTCTTTGCTCTCCGGATCGCAGAGGGAGAATAAAAGTTGAAATTAGTTCCGGGGATATATGCGTGTGTGAAAGTGCATAGCCACACAGACACACACACAGGAGCACACACATATACACACAGGTTCAATTAGTGTCTATTCAGAGGGGGACTTGAGGAATAAGTCATGTTTAGAGCACCTGTCTCTCCAGCAGGATGAGAATTAAAGAGGAGAGTTTGGGAGCTCTGCCACGAAACGCATCAACTTCAGGTCATAAACACACATCGGAGACAAGCTGGAGTCTTTCCTGCTTACATGATGACTCTTAGGGACAGATGCAATAAATAAATCAGTACAACCACTACCCTCAAGCAAACACGCCGCATCATTATAAAACACGCTTGCGTAAACATGAAAGCATAGAGGGAAAAAAATCTAGATATGTGCAAATATCCCAATGCAGAGGCATCATACAATAAAAAGCATATTTTGAAGGATGTGTGTGTGTAGTATTCACCAAACTCCCACCCGAGACTCTGAGTGACAGGTACACGGGTAACTGTCACTGGCACACAGGTAATGAATATTCACACCATTATTCTCATTGCATTATTCACACCAGCATGAACTCGCACACAAACACACAAAAAGCAAGCTTGCATTTTAACTCGCTTGAAACGACACATTTTGGAAACACGAGCAAATACAAATAAAAAGACAGACAGAGAATTTCCATTTCTGCTGCTCTCAACTGTGTGTGTTACATACGTAGCTGTCAGCAGTTGAGCTGACAAACAGTGACCTTGACTTACAACACACACTCACACACACACACAACTCCAGATACTGAAGAAGTTTCCATCATTCTTCTTTCTGTGTTTGGCTCTTTGGCAGTTGCAGAAATGCCTGAGATTATATCCTTCTCCGTCTGTTTGTCCTTGTCTAATTCCGTTTCTGAATGTAAGAGGGTAAATCATCCTTTTAGGTTGTGTGTGTGTGTGTGTGTGTGTGTGTGTGTGTGTGTGTGTGTGTGTGTGTGTGTGTGTGTGTGTGTGGGCACTGTGCATGCCTGTATGTGTGCGTGTGTTATGTGTTTTAATGCAAGGTTGTGGAGAGTGGTATAAGGCAGTGACTTCCTCCCACCACTGAATAAAACATCCCATTTAGAGCCAACAGCCATACACCATAAATCAACTTTCCACTACAACTGGGCGCCAACCCAGAGAGAGAGAGAGAGAGAGAGAAAGAGAGAGAGAGAGAGAGAAGCCGGATGAGTGGATGTGTGTTAGAAAGAAGGAGAAAGAGACATAGGTGATAATAAAGAGGAGCAGCAACATTAACTTTTGAAATACAGAGATGTTTGAACAGTGTGAAAAGGATCTGATGCAGAGAAAGAAGAACGCTAAAGTCAAATCTGGTGAAGCAGGATTCACACACACACACACACACACACACACACACACACACACACACACACACACACACACACACACACACACACACACACACACACACACACACACACACACACACACGGGAGAGGCAATGCTGTCACATCAAACCCTGCATATTGGTTTATGCTGCTTTCTTAAACCCATGGTAATGAAAAAAAAATTATGAAATTGAATTTGTAATTGCATTTAAGTAAGGGTTAAGTAATGCCAAACTACACGCGTCCATAAACCATTAATCTAACTTAGTTAGCCCTTTCAGATGGCGATGATATTGGTTTTGGGGAGTTCTGATAGACAGCCTATAGTTCATTCTCAGCTAAAGGAAAATAGGACAATGTTGCAATAATTTTACAGGACAACACCACATTTTTCAAGGGCATTTAACTTTTCCTTTCATTTACCATCTGTTTTCAATGAGTCGAAAACTGATCAACTGTTTTCCAGATTTTCCAGAACATGTTGAAACTCTGAACTTGACCTCTCAGAGTCACTTCAACCTTTCTGACAGACAAAAGCAGCAATCTAAAAAAAGCATCTTACCTACAATTTGTTCTTGCAAATGAGTCTATTTGTGTGTGAAATAAAGAAACACCTGAAAAAAAACATAAAAAAACCTGAAAAAAACAAACGGCGAGATGTAGTTTGGATAGGGGGGTTATAACAAAAGCAACTGTATCCACTAGTACAATTCATATCTTTGCTATACTGTGAAAACTGATATTACAACACTTTACCACCCAAAACAGTGAGCAATTGTTAGGCAATAAAACAAACGCACTCAGAATTACCATTTGTGGCTTGTAAAAGTATATTTTGTGTGTACTTGATACATGCATGCATGCCATCATTGGTGCACGTAATCACATCTATGTGCGGGTTTGTTCGTGTTAAGGTCAACTTTGATTACCCTTCTCTTCTAGAAAGTTGAAATGAACGTGACAGCAAAACGAGGTGGGAGGTGTGGAGGCAGCAGTTAAGCAGGGTTAGTGCCGCCTTTTCCCTCAACATTTTTATTTTATTTATTTTTTTAGAGCGGAAGGATTTTATTAGAATACAGGGGAGAGGTAATCGCATCAGAGTACCAATCATTTCTGCATTAGGAGGCAAAAGTAGGTTCCCGCACAACCTGACTGTTATGGGAGGGTGTAACTCCAAGTGGCTATCAAACCACATCCACTCTGCTCCTGGCTGAGTGAAAGAGGACGGGTGGGGCTGTTTAACAGCTTCAGTCTGTCCATCCGACCATCTGTCTATGTACCTGTGAGTGTGAATGCTCGCGGTAGAGGTGGTTCGTGTGCACATACCTCGTGCCTGAGCCTGCAGTGTTTTTTCGCCAGCTACAGTTGTCCAAGCTTTTCTAATAGCTTGCCGGTAATTTACAGCCAACACACGCTGCTGCATTTAGCCAGTCGTACATCAGGCTGAATGCGTCAGGAATGGCCACATGACAACATGTGCGCACACGTGAGACACAGTGGAATTCCAGTGGAATTGGATGCAGGCACATGACAATAAATCTCACTTCTTAATTCTCTTGCTCTGACCAAAAAATCTCTTTAAACATTATAGAAATATATTTCAAGTAACCACTGTGGACAAATGAAAGGCCTAGGAGGGGATCACTTAACAGCCAGCATACACATATAGCATCAAGTTATATGTTAAGATGAACTGAATGAAAATTTATGGCATTACCTGTTTAGTAACTGCCAGAAATCTGATTTTAATCCAGCTCAAATACTTCTTGGGTACATTTACTCTTAATTTTAATGATATCCAATAGCTACTGTATTCAATCCTAAGCAGCATGAAGTGAAAATATATATTTTTTAATTTCATCATAATAACACATTACAGGCATGTTGCAGAGGTAATGGACTTGGTAATTGCTTAGCAACAGGTAGGGGCACCACCACCTGTCTACCAGGGTACACACTGAAGGTCAGTGTGTGTGTGTGTGTGTGTGTGTGTGTGTGTGTGTGTGTGTGTGTGTGTGTGTGTGTGTGTGTGTGTGTGTGTGTGTGTGTGTGTGTGTAGGGGCTGGCACTTCATTGCAGAACACAAACTGAATATTTCTGTCTCATTGTTTTGTTTTTTTTCTCTTTTCCAGTTTTTTTTAACTCCCCACTGAATTTAGCTCTCGTGCTGAGAGTGGTGCTGTCAGATACATTACATTACAATACAATCATGAAGTGATTGGAATGGGCCGATTTATTGGCCTCCGATATTGCTGCAGCTTTCTCAAGAACCGCTCAAACGAACAACCTCACACTCGACAATTCCCTTCCTTTGGTCCTTAGCAAAGAGTGAAGTCGATTGGATGAACGGCTGTCGAGAAAATGACTTGTAAATATGTACCGTAGCTCTCTGGTCTCTCTTTCTTTAACTGTTCTTGAATGAGCTGTAGTGAGTGACGGACAGCGAAGCCGTTCGGTGGTGTAACAGTTAGCAGCGGTCTCAATACACTACAGAGTGTGAAGGGTTTTTCCTGACTATGGAATTACGAGGTGTTCGCCTCCGTCTAATTTATTCCCGCCTACAGCTCTCATCAAAACTGTGATGGGTCTTCATGGAAATCACTATTTTCGAACAAGCTCTGCACTTGGTGGCCGGGATATACGCTGCAAAACTATAGAAACTTACATTTAATATGAAGGGATTCCCATTGTAGACGCTACCGCTGACTATCCCTTGAACAAAATGGCCAACATTTAGCACACTGAACATACAGGGTCCAGGACGGTACACATGCACGTGTGTGCAAATGATCAGGATGGTACCAAGTTTGACTTATTTATAGCAAGGAAAACCATATGGTGTGTACATAACGCAGTACTACTAAATATGTCCCATAGATAGTACTTCCCTGGATCCTCAGCAATATAAAGCTCGGCTAGTGTGACACACACACGCTAATGACTGTGATCTTTGTGTGCGTGGGTGCCAGCGTGTGGGTGTAGTGCACTTGTTTGTATGCGTTTCTGTGTTTGAGTGGGGGACCTGTTGGATCAGGTGCTGCGGGTCTTTCAAGAGCCTCAGAGGAAGATAGGATGGGATGACCTTTCGGCCCCTGGAGAGGTTTTTGCCTCCACCCCTGCCTCACTCTCCTCTTCTGTCACTAACCCTGCTCCTGAGTTACGTCACATGACACACACGTCTCACCCCTCCCTATGTAGGGTGAGTTGTGTGTGTAAGAAAAACAGAGACCTTGAGTGCGAGCTTGCTTTGGAGAGTTCAAAGATGGACGGCTGGAGGACTGCTGAATGTGTGTGTAGTGCGCATTAGTGTATAATGTATACCTGCCTACAAGCGAAGCAGTGGGAAAAAAAGAGTTAGGACCCTCCTCCAGCAGCGCACACACTATATTTCTCCAGCAAATGAAAAAGGAGTGGGCCTGCCAGCGGTGTTTTACTGTAGAGAGACAGGCATGAGGTTCAAATCAGATACAGGCCTGGATCACAGTCACAGTGAATAATACATGCATTTCATATTCATGGCTGCCCGTGCATTTCATGAATACCTTGAGAGATGACAGGACTGTTCAGGGATTATAACTGCCAGCTATTGTTTAGCTAACAGCAGTGAAGAAAAGGAACAGAGAGGAGAACGCTCACCATTAGTGCACCTGCTCATTCACTACCATTAATGCTGTTGCGATGAGAAAACTGGGTCTGACAGCACACTGGTGCGTAGATACCGGCGGGTAGTATGGACAAGCTGAGTGGATGTTAGCATTCGAACATTAACATGTTCAGTAAATGTGCTACACATTTTGGCTGCAATTAATTATTGTTTTACTTATGTTTTAACTTGTTACTATTTATTTTTTATATTGCATATTATAAGAGCTCAAGCTGACGTCTTTTTTATTGTTTTGAAATAGGATTGCTGCACCCTCTTTCTCTTATGTTGCAGCTTCTATAATACATCATAGTTTATGTAATTAGATTTTGTATTAATAATCTGAATCAGCAAAGCTAGTAACTAATATTCTATAATAAATGTAGTGAAGTCAAAAGTACAATATTTCCCTCTGAAATGTAGTGGTTCACTACAAGTACCTCGAAATTGTACTTAGTTTTATTGTGTTGTCTGATGCCATTCATTTAGTAATTATAACAAGATGAGAAACACATGAATGTGTTTTTTTTTATGTATAAGTCAAATGTTTTGGTTATATGTGAATATGTATATAAAAATACAGATTTACCCTTTAATCCTAAATCCAAAATCTATCATGACCCCCCCCACACACACACACACACACACACACACACACACACACACACAGTGCAAAAACATGCCTACCCATTGACTCACACACGGATGTGCAGGAACACGTTGATGCATACGATCACAGAACATCTCAGCGGGGACGTTTTTTATGGGGAGCAGAGGAAATGAGCAGTTATTCACTCTACATGTGCAGTCAGCACGTTCCAGGCTGGTCAGTCCGTCTAACTCTCTCCATACATATGGATGACCAAACTAGTCTGTGCCCCTCCAATACAAAGCACAGTCTCTTTGTCTGGCTCAATGTCTGTCTTTTTATTCCCTCATCTTCTTCCTCTCCTTATTGTTCCTCCACCTCTTCTCTCACGTGCAGTGCCACTGCCGTGTTTCTCCACCCCTTTCGTTTTTCATTGTTTGCCTTGTGGTGAGGTGACACACGACACATTGTGGAGTCTAGCCACCCTGGGGGAATACTAATCGAAGAAAAGCATGAGTCAGTGAGCCAGGGAAACGGAGACAGACAGAGGCAGTGCAGAGAGACAGGAGTCAGGGTGAGATAAAGATGGGGAAGTGAAAAGGAGAGATTGCCATCAAAAAAAATTAAATGAAAGGGAGTCTGAGCAATACAGACAGAGCAAAGAACGATGAAAATACAAATTAAAGAAAGATTACGGCTAACAGTGGGTTAGAGAAAGACGTAAAAAAAAAAGAAGAGTAGCTGAAAGGCAAAAGGTCAGACAGAGGAAGTAGAGATGGACAAAGAGAGGATAAAAAAGAATATGTGACGAAGAGAGAGTGAGAAAAGTATAAAGTTTATTTTTTATTTTTTTTATTGCTTATTTATAATACTTGTTTTATTTTATTCTTTATTTTTAATTTTTTATTTTTTATCTTGTCTTCTTCTACTATGTCTCTTGTGTGCACTTTACTCTACGCTGCTGTAAGCCTGCAAATTTCCCCGCTGCGGGACTAATAAAGGATTATCTTATCTTATCTTATCTTAAGAGTGGACATGAAGAAGTGTTGTGTTTAGTCAAACTGAAAGAGAGACAGAGGAGGAGGAATAGGGCAGAGAGGGATGGAAGAGTTTTGCTGCGAATGAATAATCCAATCACAAAAACAAGGAAATCAGCAGAATAAAGCTTTCGCTCTCTTCATCCTCCCCAACATGCAGTCATATAGAACACGTATGGACACACATAATGCATACCGTGTACATACTGCTGACGTTTGTTTTACTCCTAAACAGTAGATAACTTCTCAGCATACGATTTTTCCTTGCCTTTTATATGCTGCTCAGGTTAATGTCGTCTGTATGTGTTGGCAAAATATTTGTATGCCTCAATGTGCAGTATATTTAGCCCGGCTGCCGCATGTGGCACTCCAGCAGGTCCTAACCTGACTTTCATTTAAAACTCTCGGTCGAACGGCCCCCCTGCTGCTTCACACCAGTAGGCCTTTTCTCTCAGATCAGTAACTATAGCAACACTCAAAAGCAGACCAAGACAACCTCTCGACGAGAGGAGACGTTCGAGATGAAGGGAGGGCTAAAAAACAAAGCGGAAGAAAAGTCCAAGTTAAGTTGAAAGACGGAGAGAGTATTCGGTCTGACTAAGTGAGGTTAAATTTATTTTTGACATGCTGTTAACAGGTTGAATCCCATATCGCCCTAAAAGAAAGGGCAAGATCAACAGATAAAAACAGCAGCGCCTATGTGTGTCACGGATATTATTTAGGACACTATAAATGAGTGGCACCTCTCTCTGGGCATTGCTTCATTTGTTGAGTTGTGGTTTATGTGACCAGTAACCTTGCACATAAACATGTACCACACTTTGCCAAGAAAAAGCTAAACAATACTGATGGCGATAAGCTGCGGGAGAAGAAGTGGCCAAATTGATTTCTCAGCTGATACAATTATTCCTCTGTAAATCTAAAGCTGGCACAAACTGAAATCTGCATTTGTTTATACTCTGATGTCAGGCAGTCAGTACACACAGTAAATATCGAGTTTTGGAAATGTTTGAAAGTGCAACGCTGTGTTATAACTGACCCTCTCTTTCTACCACTCCATCTCTCCATCCATCTTGGCTGCACCCACATCCCCTCATTCCTGCTGGACCTCATTTATCCCTTAATATAAATCGTGTGCTTTGGTGCCTCATAAAACAGGTCAAGTTTCATCCACCTGGAGCAACACACTTGCATCGGTGCACATACACCACAATTAAAGGCGGAACAATCTAATAAATCAAGACACAGATACTGAAAAAAATCCAAATTCTGTATCATTCGATTTGTTATAATAAGTAGTATATTAACATTTTTGAGAAGTTCATGTGTGTAAACAGAGACTGTGGGGTCACTAATGACCTGTGTAGTGTTTTTTTTTATTTTTTATAATGGAGCATGCTATGTTTGTTCTCCAAGGGTGACAATAAATAGATCAGTACTTTCCACATCCTGCACTGTGGACATTGCAGCCAGCAAACAGCCTTGCCAATCTAGGGCTAAAACAAACCCAGTAAACAATTACGGTGTCTTCAAACACTCACATTTTCTCTTCCCCTACCCTCAAAGCTGTGACTTTCCCATCATCACTGTCTCTGTCTCATCTTCTCTATCTGAAAGCTAATCTCCTTAAAACAGTAATCTTTTTCTTCCCCCCTCATCCCTCTCCCTTTGTCTCCCTGGCCTCTCTGTTTCTCCCCACAGATTGCCCTCTGCCCATCACCAGACCTCTCCATCTTCCCACCTGTCTGCCTGTCCTGCCCTCATTTCTCCTTCTGCACATCTCCACCCATCACTCTTTTCGACCCCAAAACAACTCTCCTCCTGTCTCCCTCCATCTCACCTGATGGATAGCTTTTTTTGCACCCTTCTTACACTTCACATCTCATTAGCTTCATTTCAAGGTGAAGTTTATATGAAATACATCATTTTCCAATCCTGCAGCTAATTCAAACTATTAATTATGTATTATGGATGAAGGAAACAGCACACACCCACATCTATTCTCAATGTTTATCTTTTAACATAGATAGGTTAGAAGGCAGGGCTCCCTCCTTCCAACCTAAAACACACATTATACATTTTAATTAAGATAAGAGATACATATTTAAATATATACA
This sequence comes from Anoplopoma fimbria, assembly GCF_027596085.1. Classification (NCBI taxonomy): domain Eukaryota; kingdom Metazoa; phylum Chordata; class Actinopteri; order Perciformes; family Anoplopomatidae; genus Anoplopoma; species Anoplopoma fimbria. The sequence goes on from NC_072449.1 coordinate 20,779,556, forward strand.
TATATATATATAAATAAGTATAATACATGTTTGCCTTTCTAATACATTTAAGATGAGTTTGAAGGAGAAATGGAACACTGTGAAATAGGACACGAGAGTTTGGACAGACTGGGAGGATGGGATGAGGGATGGGAGGAAAGATGAAGGACCAGCTGAGGGGAAAACAGTGAAGTGAGGGGAATGGAGACAGGTGGCAGGTCGGGTTCCTGGTGACTGACTGATGTTCAGGGCAGAAGAAGATGAAAGCTGAGCCACAAGGCCACCACACACAGAGGGATACTGGGAGGGGTGGGTGGTAAAAACAAAACAAGGAAATAGAGACGGTAGAAGGGAATTTAAACATAGTAGGATGGGGTTAGAAAGTGAGTAAGAAAGTAATTAAGAATGAAGTAAAATATATAAAATTACATTTTCGATTCTAGTGTCCTTTAGGAAGATATATCTAAACTGTAAATGAAAAAAATATTAACCTAAAATGAACTTTGACAGTACTTTTTCAGTCCCGAGTAGTGCCTACAAGTCTTTCTCTTAGGCAGCTTACTCATAAGATTCCAATTTTTATGGCTATTTTTGGTTTCCACACATTCAGCCCTGACAACCTTTAACAATAAGGTAGGGCAGCCTGTATTTAGAGGTATTGAGCTGTAACTGTATGAGAGGTAAAGCCAAAGGCTTTAGGGCCCAGGGCCGCAGCAATCTTTCTCAGAACTGAGGATTATATATATATATATATCTTTATTTTTTTTTTTTTTTTTTTTTAATTACTCTTTGCCCTTTGATAGTGATATATTACCCAGCTGGGTTTACATCAAGGATGTATTTGAACTTGTGAGGTTGGAGATGGGGGAAGGCTGAGGGAATAAATGGTCACAAGTTTGGATGGAGAGAAGAAAAGGCACAAAACGGAGAGGGGGAAGAAGGGGGACAAAACAGAAAGACTAAGAAAAGGGGATCAAGGTGGAATTCACCAAAGGAATCTGGAGCAGAGGGAGCTGTACAAAAAAAGATATTGTAGCATGCAAGAAGAGGAGAGGAGTGAAGGTACAAAGAAAGGTAGGGAGAGAAGAGAGTATAATGTAGAGGACTCAAAGAGGGGAAGAAAGGACACATATACCTATCATAGGTTCTGTAAGGAGTGGACAATGTAAAGGATTGCGAAAAGTTGAAAATGGACATAGGGTTTGCTGTAAGGACAGGGTTCAGGGAGAGTGGTTACAGGGAGATGAGGTAAATGGAAGACAGGGAAACAAAATAGGACAGATGGAGAGAGAAGACATGAGCTGGCTGGGAGGAGAGGGGATGTTCAATGGGCCACAACGCAGCTGCTGGAAAGCCCATCTCACTCCCAGTACGATATCTTTCCATTCAACAACTCACAGGTGGAGGGGTCACATGCACACTAACACATCCTCAAATACATGCAGTAATGGCTCCAGCAGAACCCATGGCATGTTTCAGTGCCAGTCCATGTGGCTCCGTTGTAGCTGCACTGAGAGCTCAGTGCTCTAAACAGCAACCCTCTGCGAGACCACTCCAGCTAAAAGAGCTCAACGGGAGAATAAGTAAATGTAAGTTATGTGACAAGACTGGAGCTGGCATGTGCACAACTGCACATTCGTACTGAATATCCAATTACAGTGAAGTTGCTATGGATGAATAATAAATATCAAAGTGTTTATTTGTCTGATATGCATTATAAGGATTATGACTTCAGTGTGTCTGTAGATGTTTAATGAAATCTTTCGTTTCAAGGCTAACCTGATCGTGCAAAATATGAGAAAATTGCAAATCTACGCACAATACTATATAGCCTGTGTCAGTCAGTTATTATCTAGAGTGAAGTGTTAACTCAAATGTGACAAGATGGGACAGAATAAAAACATGTAGTTTGAGTTTAAAGAAATACCAGAGAAAATGGTATATCATAGTCTACTTTAGAGGTGCACAGGAGAGTGTCGTCTGCACGGGATGGAAATACCAACACTCTGGAGTGGTCAGCAGTCAGTCAGAATTTATATGCTATGATGTATTACATCTGTTTTATGAACTGACATTCGTTTTATGTGCTGCCGCCATTTCGGCATGAGGTCATGATGTATGATTATTTGTGCAGCACAAGTTCAGAAGACCTGCTTTTGCAATAAGGAGCCCGATCAGTAAACGGTAGGTGATACAAGTTCAATACAGAAGTCTCAAAATGATCCATTTAATATTTAGAAGTGCTGCCTGGGGCATTAAGATTTATGCAGGTTTATGGGTAGAAGTACTGCACACGCTGAATCTCTGCAATTTATTGCTCAGGGCTCAAACAGTGTTGGGAGTGTGAGAGAAGGAGATTTATGCAAAAGCCTGCAATGGCCCTTTAATTCTGAACTTAGCTCAACCCATCTCACCTTCTCAACCTCTCTTCATTATGACTACTGGCACTCTGCCAACGCCACCTGCAATGTGTAAGTGGCTCAGTAGCACGTAGAAAATATAATCTCTGGTTTAATTACCGCATTGGTGAATGTCAATATTGCAATATTCTGTTACAGAGGAGGGCGAAAGCCAATAAAGGCGATTCTTGGAACACTTGCAGCCCTAATTTGGATAAATCCTTAACGGGAATATGAGTTTGGAATGGAGATGTATCTTTGGCCGTGTCGGTGAATGGGTCATTATTCTAATGCATGTCTGACTACATTGTATATCGACTTCATTGTGCTCTCGGTGAAGGGCATGCACATCTGTGTGTTCATTGGGTGCTCTGTGAATGTCATTATCGTCTCCTCTTAGGGAGCAGGCAGGCTACTTGGCCATGTCTCAGCCCGTGCTCCTCACTGATAAGCCCTACTGCTTATCTCAATGAATGATTGAGCAGCATGTATGAATGTGTGCGTGTTTGCGTGTGAGAGAGAGAGAGAGAGTTAGTTGGAGAGGGATTTGCAGCCACTCTTGGACATTGTAAATACACAAGAGCAATTTTGTGAGACAATTTGATTTTAATATGTACCATCCCAGTGTCGTAGTGGACATATGTTTTCATCCTATGGGAGATAACCTGTGCTGTGTCTGTGTTTGTGTGTGTGTGTGCCACAGAATATGCCTCATTGCTTGACAGAATCCACATGTCTTAAATACATAGGTATACTTCCAACCTACAAGATTGTTTTAGACCAACAGTAGGCTATATTAATTCCCTGGAGACCTACTCTAACCTTAAAGGTGCTCTAATGAATATTCTCATTATCAAAGGATCAATCCACTATGTGTAATATATAGGGGTCCACATAGAAAAGTCCACACAGAGAAAACACTAATAGTGACCTGCACAAACAATGAAGTTTGATAACTATTTCTCTACCTACAAGTGGTTAGCGAAGAGTACATTTTAGTTTCATTTTCCACTATTTCGAAAAAACTGACACTGAGATATCCTATATCTGACCCAGTGCCAGCTGCCAAGTCAAGTCAATTTTTATTTACATAGCCTCAGAAGGGCTCTACAATCTGCACGGCATACAGCACCCTCTGTCCTTTTCAACCCTTGCTTTAGATAAGAAAAAACTCTCCCCAAAAAACTTTTAACAGGGAATAAACTGAATAAACCCCACGGAGAAGCAACTGAGGGTAGGATCCCTTCCCCAGAATGAAAAGACATGCAATCGAATAGAGAGACAACCATGAGACCTGATATTTGTTGATCTAATGCCTAAATCTAGCCAGTTACTGGGAAAGGTTTTCCGGCTTCTTATCAGTCCAGGGCAGATGAGCTAATATGGATGGAAATTGCCTCACACAATTACCACCACAAACAGGATTGTTATCAGTGTAATATTAGTCTATTAGTCATGCAACTTGATGCTGGAGTTAATGAGGTGGTGTCTGGGACGGTGCAATGATGGTCAATAGGAGAGCCAGCCAGCGCAAACCAATACTCAGTAAACTGGAGATGGGCTAAGGTGTTCCAAGTAAAACTATTGCTGCCATCACCTCAATTAAAAAAGAAAATACTGTACTGAAAGTAATCATAGATATCGCTGTCGCCTTCTTTGTCCAATCACTCTGCCATTCTCGCTGTGAAGCAGACAGCCACACAAACACAGAGAAAAGGCGACGGTGGCATCTCTAATCCTGTAAAAGCAGCAGCAGGGGGGAGAAAGCCTTATGACGGGAGTGTTGGAGAGAGAAAGCCTGCCTACAGCGATGTCTCAGCTTTTGGATACACTCTGCTGGTAGAAAGTCATGCTCACTACACATAGAGTGTGCCGGAAAAAACAAGGGAACGTGCACGCACACACACACACGCACGCACCACAGCATTGGGGTTTTCATTTTTTCTCTGCCTGCTGTCGCTCCTGGACGCTCCTGAGGCCTGAGGAGCATGGAAAAGAAAAAGCAGCAAGCATTGCAAAGCATTTTGACTCACTGTGGGAAGGGGTGGCAGGGATCGGCTAGCACACACTGGGGCCCAGCCAGGTATGCATACAAACACACACAGACACACACTGAGCGGCATGCAGGCAGACAAAACGATCTGGCTAACCTGCATTGCGGCGCCGTTATTTGTTGAGAAAAAGTTTGTTAACAATCAAAGATTTAGGGCGGTAAACCTGTCTCAGTGTTCTGTTCATGGTGTTGTATTCATTGGTAGTGAATTAGTAGTCATGCATGAGATTATGTGCAAATTTAAATAAAACTAAATGGGTAGTAAACATTGTTAGGGGTTGAATTGCTTACAGGTGTTTAATGGAAGTTCAGACAGGTCTTTAAATTGTAACTTCCCATCTCACATGGCTCTTTAAATCCAGTCTAAATGGGTTCGCTCGTGGAAGTATCTACTCGTCTTTTCTTCCTTCTCTCCTGCTGTGGAAGACTCAGTCAGGAACACTGCAAGTTCATACAACTATCATACAGAAGACACTTTGCAGTGCGGAATAAGATGACTTTCCAATCTCAGAGCTACTTAATGGGAAGAAAAGTGTATGTTAATGGGTTGCATACCAACTGCCTTGGTACAGAAAGAAAATAAATCATAATATAGACAATGACAAATGTTCTACAGTCACACAGAATTTGTGTGTGAAAACTGGTGAGGTCAAGGCCATAGGTGTTATATTTACATCAACTCCAAAAGGAAAGGAGTTAACAAATTTGTCTCACTCTATCACAGCCGAAGGAAAAATAGTCATAAACAGTTTCCCAGGTAACAGAAGGACAGGGAGAGAGGAGGAGGGGATATGAAGAGTCATGAGCATAAGCTGAAAAGAAGAAAAGAAGACGAATAAGCTGAAAAGGCTAAATCTTAAACGAGCAATTCAATAGGGGACGTTCAACAATTTAAAAAGGACAAACTGACATGGTTTAAGTTAATTCTACAAGGCAGTGTCTACAGAAAGTCATTCTAACCTTCTGTCTCTTGTACGAAGCTGGGACATTCTCATTTCGGCAGTATATAATCATATTCAACAGAACAATCGCAAAAAGTAAATCTGTTCTTTCTATCAGCTGGATGATGAAAACCATGTTCCCGTCTGGAGCCGCGAGGTGTTCAGCTTTCACCCACTCATCCTTTCACACTCTTACTAATGCTCTCTTTCACTGTCTCCCTCCATCTCAGACTAAAGGAAATGTTGGAGGGGGGGTTCAGAGAGACGGCAGAGTGCTATTTCCTTTGTGCTATTCCATCCCATTTCTTCTCTGCACTGCCCCAAATAGATCCTTCACAAGTCAGAGAAACCTCCTTCACAGCTACTCACCAAGGACACACATGCAAGTTCAAATTTATGATACAGAGACGTGGATGTGTTCAGGTTCCACAAAATTCACCACAATTTAAAGTATAACCTGGTGTTTTAGGCAGTATGATGATTGTATTTTCAAATCAGTTATAACATAAAATAATCCTTCCAATCTCAATTTAAACCCCTTTGTTTCACTTCCATCTTCTGTCATCAGCTTCAATCCCCCCTCTCCAATCCCACTCACCTTACCGCCCCCTTTTACAGGGCCCATTCCTTGCACCATAACCACTAATAAAACGTGCCATAATGTCTGTAACAATTACGAGAACGATGTTGTTTTGGCCATTTCCTAGGCCTGATATGACTTTAATGGGCTCATAAATGTTGGAGTAAATACTTGTCAGGAAAGAAGTGGCTTTTCATCAGGAAAAAATAATTTAGATAGAGGATTTGTTTCCTGAATGCTTGCCTGGACAACCTTGAAACTGGATCATTAAAGGGGAACAACAACTACTTTTGATGAAAATGACATAATTCTGGAGGCTATATAACATAGAAACTAGATTTATTGCTGTGCAGTTATATGCTTTCGCCCATCAGTTAAGTTGGAGTGAACATCCATGTCTGTTCAAAATGCCATTACTTCCTCATTTCATCCTATTAAGCATTAGTGGGAAATTGGCATTATTGAAAAACGAATTCTTGAGTTACGGAGAAAAAGTAGTTTTGTGAGGTCACAGTGACCTCGAGCATTGACCCCCAAAATCTAATCGGTTAAACCTTGAGTCGGACATTCGTGACTCATTTGCTATAATACACTCCAGGCGTTACCGCGGTATCACTAGAAAGGGATGGATTTGAGAACATAGTGCTTTCACAGGGTTGGAAGTACTCCTTGTATGGATTTCTTTCTTTCCTCAGCTACTCTGTGCACGATTTGCACATACATAAATGCATAAAGTATGTAAAGTTATAATTGATGTCTTTCTTTTGGCTTTCCTAAAATACATCATACTGTATTTTTGATTTTACATATAGAGCAGTATTTTATATGCAATATTTAGCATGACACAGGAAATAGAAATCAACTAAATTACTCTATAAATTTAAAGTTTTCCTCCAGAGTCGTATATGTGTCATAAGGAACAGGATCATGTGATGTGGGTTTTACTTGAAGCAGTTAAATCTCATATAAATTAAATGTGCTGAACTCCAAATTAAGGAGGGAATAAATTATCTTTACAACAAATCTGCCAGTTTTTTTATAGGCTGCAGTCTCAACTTCTGCTGTGCTGTGCACTCCATTATGCAGTCAGTTCCTTCCTAGGTATGCTGTGTTATCTTCTGAGTGTGTATCCTATTGTATCACATTGTGGTGTAGCCTTCCAAAGTGCCTTTAAAGAGGGGAGCAGGGTGCATAGCAACACCTAGAGCTCTTTAATAGCCCAAGAACATCTACATAAAACTCCAATTACACACACTCGTAAAAACTCACACAGGCTACAATATATCACAAACTCTAAACTAGATTGATGATGAATGGGAAGGTGGCACATTTCAAAAGAGCGAGGAGCCCCCCGAAACAAAATGCATCACACATTGCCCCCTAGCAAACCTCGGCTTTGTGTAATTAGAAGGCAACATTAATGCTATACTAATGAGCGTCAGCACACACACAATCAAACGTACACGCACGCACACACAGTGAGGGAAGAGTGACTCAGAGAGCGAGAGAGAAAGGGAGAGGGAGGAATTAAATCATGACGTTAAATTTATGTCGGGGCCATATTTACTGCTTTAATAAGAGTTGGGTAAGCAAAGAGGACTGCTGGAGGGCACACAGCCTATGTCAGCAGATATTCAAACACACACAGACACACACATGTCAGTGCACACACACGTCCTTGTCGATGTGACCTGATTTACATATCAGTATCTTTAACCAACCAGCAGCCTTTAAATTGCCCACCTTTATGCCTGCTGACATATTTACACATTACAGGCATAGGAATGTGTGTGCACATACTCACACTCTGCTTTCACCACACTCCTAACAAGCTATAGGGGTCATCCCTAACAGGCAACAGCTAAAAATTGGTGTGTGTGTGTGTGTGTGTGTGTGTGTGTGTGTGTGTGTGTGTGTGTGTGTGTGTGCAACTTGCAATTGTGAATGAGCTAGATAAGAAATCGAGAAATGCAAAAGGTGTGATATGGAAGGCAAGTAAGGAAATCGGCCAGATCTAATTAAATGCCCCTAAGACATGAGCTGTCTGCAGAACTACTCTACTGATAAACCCATCCTGCCTCTATCTCTACTAGGAGACAAAGCGTTTACAATATCATTCTCATCCTCCCTTTTTAACTCACTTGTATGTTCACACCTGCCTGCACACAAGGACAGGAATGAATATCAAAACCCTATAGATTGTGTCCTATAACACTGTCCATCTAACATATCTCCGGAAAGGAAATGGTTCATTTGATGACAGAGGTGGAGGTGGCAGTGGTGTGGGTGGGATTGGGGGGGGGGGGAGCCCGAGCGAGCAGCTGGCCACCGTGGCAGCTTGCAGGGCTCAGGGGCAGGCTGTGATATCTGAGTGCTGGGTCGAGGTGGGAGGATGGAGGATGGAGGTTGTGAGGGGGGTGGAGATAAAAGTCCACTGATAAAAGCAATGAGAGCAGAGCAGGAACAGAATCTTAATCAGCCCATAATACAACCCCTGAGAGAAAAAAAAGGTAGGGACTGTGTGCTGTAACAGTTAGAAGTGCTATCTGCAGCAGATGGGAGGCTTACCATCTGCTGGTAAGAGAGCAGCACTGTGGTTAACCTTTGAGAAGATGAACAGCTATTGTGTTATCACAGTGTGGGCAAACTCTGCCACACCGCTATAATGAGCGAGGTAACTGCATCTAGAAAGAGTGTCCTCGGTGCCAAACATGATAAACTTGTGTTGCTTTTAAGATGCTGTCACTGTGAACAGTAGCATTTCAAAACTCTGTTGTAGGACGACACAAAATCCTTGCAAAGCCAGGACCTGCGTGTTGATGAGAGGTATGTCCATTTAAAATACTTAACCACAAAAGAATAAGGAAAACATTTAAATCCAGTTTCAGTGCCCGTTTGGGAAACATACATTCATTTTTGACAGGCACATCAAAAAAAATTGTCAAATAGACTGCATAAAGTCTGCTTATGCATAAAAGGCAATTCTTCAAAGGATGAAAAACAATAAGAAAAAAACAATCTCTGTTTTTTGGAGCTTCTACACATGATTACTGAGCTCACATTTCTTTAAATCCATCTCCATGATTACTGAGCAAATTATATTCACTGATGAAGACCTTAAAAGCAACAGGAAAATACACTAAGTGAACCTCTGTGACTATAAAGGGGTTGCTTCTCCCATATTCAAAAAATACAAAACAATTCAGCAGTCTATTCTTGACCTTGGGATGTGTGAGTATGTGTGAAAAGATATTATCTCACAGTTCACTTATTTTTTTCAGAGCTCACAAACACATGTATTGGTCCCCATAAGATAAATGGAATTGGTATGAATGATAATCAATGATAACAAGTGGTCATAACATATGGTAAATGATGGAAGCCATGAAATCCAGTTTTCTCATTTGCCTCTATTGATATCTGGAAATGCAGAATAAATTTCCTTATATTTGCACAGGTACTGAGATATCAGCCTTTCAGATATCTGCCTTTTCAAAGTCACAAACACTTGACAAATGTAAGAATCTGATCTTTGGCAAAGGAGTTTTCCCGATAGAGCTCTCTACTGATACATTTTAGAAGCAGTTCAGTGTTTAAACCATTAGTTCCACCATTAGTGGAAAGAAGGTAAAAATGATTCTATTCACCGCCAAAGGGCACATCATCATCGACACATGCACAATCAAAAAGCCATTTCCTAGTCTGAAAGCATCCCCCATATCCGTGGAGATAAATGTCAGTCAGTGACCCTCTGTCCCACTGGACAGGCTGGACAGAAAGTTGGAGAGGAATAGAGAAGGAGAAAGGATGGAGGTCTGACCCCTGGCTCGCCCCCACCACACCCCCTCCCCCCTGGATGCCACACTGGCAGACGACATGAACAAGGGAATGAAAGTGAAGGAGGGAGGGGAGGAAGGGGCGACGGATGGGAGACTGATTGGTCATTTCTCCTTGACATTCAGGGTAGTCGGGGTGCCTGGCCTGGGAATAGGCTGTCCAGCATAGGCGACAGTCTTCCAAGAGAGAGACATCACACACCATAATAATGTTTTGTGGATCCTATAGACCATGTGATGCCTCTGAGTGTGTGTGTGTGTGTGTGTGTGTGTGTGTGTGTGTGTGTGTGTGTGTGTGTGTGTGTTCATGGGGTGAGCATGTGAGCATCCAAGGTTAGAGATCAACCTCAGCGCAAGGAAGAGACAAGCCCAGAGGCATTCACAGGACGAACACTGCCATCCAGTCACGCAGAGAGGCACTGCTCTCTCCCATTTGTGTTTGTTTGTATGTGAAGTGCATGTATCAACAAGTCTTTCTTGGAAAAGTAAAGTGGAAATATACGTGGGTTTGTATGTGTGTGTGAGCATGCATGCTCCAGATAAAAAAAGTGCAGCAACTCTGTTATCTTCGTTGCACTTCCTCTTTGTCAGTCTGTGAATCTACCGCCTCCGACTAAACTCTGTCAAAATGTCACCGTGAGAAAATGAAACCAGAGAGGAATTAAATAGGCAGCAGTGTGCCGCCTGATTTAAGGTACACAAAAAGTGCAAGAACGTCTGATCCACCCACCCTGACCTCAGCAAGAGCCGGACAGAATAACGAAGACAGACAAAGACTTCTCGTATTTGACTGTCTGTCTATAAGACAGAAGGTTTAATAGTTTGACACTCCAAAACCGATCTACCTACACTAATCTCTCTTTTAGTATAAAACAAGAGACTCTAAGTAGGCTGTTTATACTATATATGCCGCAGTCTAAATCAAAATAAAGATAAGATCCCTCAATATTCCATTATTCACAGAGGGCTCGTGCTTGCAGTTCCACAGTAGAGGTGCATGGGGTCTCCAATGAGCTTGTATAGTCTGGATATAATTTGAATAAAGGTTGTTTTTTGGGGGAGAATTAAGCTAACCCAGAGTGGAGCTGCAACTTGATCCAATATATATCCTGCCTGGAGGAAAACTATTATATAAAGTAACAGATATTGTGCAGTGGAACACTATAAGTATATCATATAACATCTGATTGATTTTATATTAACGTCACTGAAATGGCTCTACACTTTGTTGTATGTCGGATTTTGTAAATTCAGAATGTAGTATTATGTTGTTCTGAAATAAACCAAATTAGGAGCGCAAGAAAAATATATGCATGTCATTTATCATTATTTTTGACAAGAAGCAAACACTTTTCTCCTACCCACGTCCCTATCCTTGTTTTGTTTATCTTTGGTTGGCATCTTGTGATCTGCGGAGACACTCAGAGATGGGAACTGAGACAGAGCGACAGTTAGCAGTGGGTGAATAGTGAAACATGATCATAGCCATGGACATTATGTCACAATTGTGTTTCTGAAGGGCTTTTTGAGGCCTGGATTTCAGATTTTTCAGGGATGGATTCTTGGTGGACCATAGGTTTGGTGATGAGATAGCTACAATCATATCTCAGTGTCAAACATGTGCCAAAACATACTTCTTGTGTTTTGGGGGCTTCAATTTCAATGTCAGAGAGATCACAGGAGTCCCATGTTTGCACTGTAGATTATTTCTTAGGAGTTGTGAGTGAATGTGTGTGAGTGTGTGGTTACTGACTATCTTCAAGCCTTGAGGCTAACCAGCAAGAAAGCCTCTAGCTTATAGGGTGTTACTTACATATACACAGTGCAGCATGCATTAAAGAAGAGAGCTGCTCACACCAAATACCAGGAGACAGCCTCCCTAACCTTGTGGACACACATGTGCAAACATGCAAAATAAAATTAACAAAAATAACGCACACTGACGTACACAAGCTTTGGCTCATCTCGGGGTGTAAAGAGCCAACATGTCACAACACTCAGAGAGAGAAAAAGGAGGCAAAGAGAGAGAGGGTGAGAGAGACAGAGAGAAAGGAGAGATAAACTTAAATTAGAAAGCAAACAAGCTGTTCACAGCTTCCTCATCTATAATGCAGAAGAGAAAGCCCTCAGTGTGTCAGCAGCAGAATATACTGATGTCTCCACACATACGGGGCGGCTGTGGTGTAGTGGAGAGCAAGGTAGTTCTCCAATCAGAGGGTCGGTGGTTCGATACCCGGCTTCGGCAGTCGATGTGTCCTTGGGCAAGACACTTAACCCCAAGTTGCTCCCGAAGGCTTGCCATCGGTGTGGACTGGATGTTGCATGAATGTTAGTTAGAGTCTGATGGTGGCACCTTGCATGGTAGCCTGTCATCAGTGTGTGAATGGGTGAATTATATGTAATATACTACTGATTGTAAGTCGCTTTGGAAAAAAGCGTCTGCTAAATGACTGTAATGTAATGTAATACCTATGTAAAAGTGTGCAGCGTGCATGCATTCCTGCATGTGTTTTGTGCCTATGTGCAATCCTTTGAGTATATATACAAGTAACGCTTCTTGTGTGCGTTTCTCATGTTTATACAGGACGATGAGAAAGTGAGTTCCTCAGCCCATCCTCCTCATACACAGATACAACAATGACAGCAGGGCTTCGGAGACAGTATAGAGAATCTGATGTAATGCACATTCAAACACTCAGAGGGATCAGAAAGGAACATCACACACCGTCACGAAAAAAACCCCCGCAAACCCTCTTTTCGACTCTCATTCTGCCAGACGGATTACTGAGCGAAACAGCTCTGGGAGAGAATGACAGAAGGTAAAGAGACAATACAGGTGAGGGGAAAGCTCATAGGAATTGAGAAATCTGTATTTCTTATGCTACAAGTGAGGCTGGGGGAAAATACAAGTGACAACCACTGCAAAAAGAAGACTATCATTATACACGTAGGGGCAAGAAATACAGAGAAAACTATTTGTCCAAACAAAAGATTATTATTGAGGATATAGTTTTGTCTGGGCCAGAATGGCATTAGCTGTTCCCAGTTTCTACCGTTCTCACCAGAATAGGCTGCTGTGCCAGGCGACTGTGTGCTGATAGAGCCGTCTGGGAGATATGGAGCTAAATATAACCATTACAGAGCCGCTACACATGCTACTACAGCCACCAGCCCTGCTGTCACCGATACAGCCAAGCTTCTTCCAACAGGCTGCTGAATTATCGTAATCTAGCTCAAGTGGGTTTGGCTAGACGCTGATGCTGAGATAAAAAAAATGACAGACATGTGTTTTGATATTCCGAACTTCAATCATGCTGTATGTCGTCCATTGATGTAGATGGTGGCTATTTTCTTGAATGCTGTTTATTGGCTGTCTGTTATCATAAATAGGCTACATTGAAGCAAGGATGTTAAAGGAATAGTTAGACATTTTGGGAAATAAGCTTAGTTGCTTTAGCGTTGAGAGTTAGATGAGTAGTTTGAGAACACTCTCATGTCTATACAGTAAATATGATGCTACTGTCAGCAGCATTAGCTTAGCATATATAAATACCAATGTGTAAAAAGATGAATTTGTTTTTTGTTCAAGTTAAACAAACAAGATATGACGTGGTCATTAGTGAGCTTTAGAGCCGCTGGTATACAGATTTTGTTAGCCTCTGTCAGATCCAGGCTAGCTTATTCCCTGTTTACAGTATTTGTGCTAAGCTAAGCTAACTAGCTAGCTTGTGGCAGGAGCCTCACTTTTACCGTACATACATCAGAGACTTGAGGTATTAATGTTCTCATCATTTTACATTTTGATACGTAAGTCTCATTTAGGGTGGTGAGACATTGTGAGGCACCTGCTCTGGTGCATGTGAAGTTGTGCTTTTTTTGTTAGAGACAAACTGGCAATGAAAGAGGTGCTGGAGGTGACAATCACTATTTTAGGAAACTACACACACACCTCGTCACATGTTAATGAGAAGGCAATTAGCACTTTTGTTAGTGCAAACATTTCGACTTGGAAATCACAGATCTGCTCCTTGTACTTGCTGAGCTCCAGCTGATGTGTAGCTGTCTTTGTAAAGGTGTATGCTCCATATACGAGTGTTCTGACTCTGGTCACTGTCAAATGTGCATAAGGCACTAGAAATGCTTTAATAAGGTCTCATACTTTGTTTGAAGTATCGAGAGGCGAACAAAGAAAGAAAGAATAAAGTAGGAAGGAGAGAGACAAAGAAAAAAATGAGGGGTATGAAAAACAGAATATGAAATAGAGTAGGAAAATGGATCTCTACACATAAAAATTCTGTAGTTTGCAATATTTAGTAAATCTTATTTAACCTGAAGTTAATCTAGGTTACAGTTTCTTGAAAAAAATATCTTAAATTCTCGAAGTGTGAATCTACCAGGCTAGTCATTTTGTGAGTGCAGATGTCATTTTCATCAAACGATAATATCTCCTTAGGCACAAAACGTTATATATACTTTATAGAAGTCGAACAAGGAACTAGAAAAAGAGAATGAGACTAAAAGAAAATGGATATTTATATGCCTCACACACAGTGAAAAGAAGTATTTTGGGGCGACAGACAAGCCAATTAACAGTCAACTCACAGAGTGTGAGAGAAAGAGGACGAGATGTAAAAATATACAGAGATTGTAAGATGGGAGGTAAATAAAACTTAGCACAAAAGCAAATGCATTCATTCTTCTTCTGTCCTTGTGATATTTTTTTTTTAAGCTTGGTTAACCATCGCACCAATTAAAAGGAGTAAAATTTATGAGGATAATTTTTTAGCTTATAATTATCATCTAACTGTCTTCAATGCTGAGTAAATAAAACTCCTCCAGAGGAAAAATTGGGTCCCCAGAATGCCATCTGGTCTTAGTAATTAGCTGCTATGCGGTAACGTTGCTACTCTACAGTATTTAATAAGGGCATCATTCCCTGATTGTCACCTCATTTAAAAAGGACCCATAAGGCCATACATTACAAAAAGCTAAATAATTATATGAGTAATTTATCTTCCTGAAAGCTGCATATTACAATTTTAAAGATTCAAACTACCCCCATTCTTCAACTAAGCTTTTTATCTCCTCATCCTCTCTAGCCAACTTCTCATTGAATACATAAAATTGATGTAACGTGTTCATTTTTTGGGCTTAAACAACAAAAGAAGTGGTAAGCCTGTTTTAGACTCTTTGTCTTTGTCTCTGTGTGTCCTGGGAACATATACCTACATACCCTGCTTACTTTATAGTATAGCTTTGCATAGGATTTCAAAGTGACAGAGCTTTGTGAGCACTCAGGGTGTGAACGATGGGATGAGGTGCAATGAGAGGGTTAATGGGGCAGCTAAAACATGTAGTTTTGAAGACATGTTTATTATGTATTCTGCAAAAAAGCAAATTAATTTGATTGTATGTTGCTTGACAGAAAATGAATCGACAACTTTTTTGATTGATTAGGGTAATGCATCAGGTAATATGGCTAAATAGAGCTTTTCAAATTCCTTGTTTGTTTTTTATATGCTTATTGAGTTTGTCAGACAAAACAGGCAATTAGGAGGCATCAGTGGGGTTGGGGGCATTTTACAGACGAAAAGATTTATTAAAAAAACTATCGGAAATATTCAATTTGATCTATCATGAAAGTAATCATTATTTACAGCCCAGTTGCAATTACGCTGCAAACAAATGCAACACTTGGTCTTTACTTGGAATTGCATTTATATGAATAGTTCAGGACTAAAGGTTATTTGGAAATAATATATATTTTTTAAAATACGAAATACCTAACTTAAACAAGACACACATGACTACAAGCATGAATTATGTACACTTCAGCATAAACTTTCCAGTGAATATCTGCATCTTGTTTTTGAGATAAAACATGATACACCACCATACCTTTGCTGAATAACTTACTTAAATATACCCACAACAGCAAATGAGCAAATGCAAAAAAATCAGATTTTTGAATTATTTCTGCGTGCCTTTATAAGAAACTTACATGCATGTGATGCGTTTTTTTAAAGACAGCTATAAATGTGCAAATAAATGTAAGCTAACTAAGGCAAACTTTTGATTAATGAACATTAAAAACTAATGCAACTGCAAAGAAATATGGCTCAAAATTCATTTGAAACCATTTATCTGAAACTAATATTAAGATATTACAGTTTTTATAGTCTAGTGATACATGTACGGTATAACTGGCTTCTAATTGAAAAAGAAAAGAAAGATGAGCAAAGACAACGGTAAACGTCCACCCTAAAAGCCCTCTGAAGCACCTTACACCCTCCAAAACTATGCGACCATCATTGTGGAGACATAATGATGTCCACTTAGAGAGACTTCGTTAGTCTGCCTTCTCCCCAATGTTCCTCTTCTCACTGTCTTTGTATTTTGGCTTCAGTACTAATTCTGCCCTTCCATTCCCTGTTCACTCTGCGGCAGGAAATAACATCTCCTAAAAGACTTAAGAAGGAGGAACATTTGGAGCTGATGCATGACATCATTCTCCAAAGTAAATGTTTTACTGTAAACAGTATTGTAAACCTCCCTCACACACACACACACCATTATGTTCACAGAGATAGAACAGTAACTCATAGGCGGTCATTAACCATTCACAGTGGCTGCAGACCCAGAGTGTTTCCTGTTTGCCATTACTGATCGGGCTTTCTGAAATTGCAGGCTGTTCCTGCGGTGTATGAATGTGTATGAATGTTAATTAGAGTCCTGATGGGCAGGTGGCACATCAGTCAGCCCTGCCATCAGTGTATGAATGGGTGTGAATGAGTGAATGATGATATGCAGTGTAAAAGCGCTTTGAGTGGTCGGAAGACTAGAAAAGCGCTATACAAGTACAGTCCATTTACCATTTACCAATTGTTTCACAATCCAAGATCAGGATAACCTATTCAAGACAAGTAGTGACAATCACCACACCCTATAACTTGTAATATGAGGGCTCTCAGCCATCATGATTACCTCACAAGTTGTCAGGATAAGTTGAATTTTTGCTGCTTATCAGGTTCACGGTGGGAGCAGGCTAAGCCAAGTATCTCAGATGCCCCTCTCCCTAGCTGCTTCCTCCAGCTCCCCCTGAGGGATGCCAGAGTGTCCCCAAGACAGATGAGTACCGTATTTTCCGCACTATAAGGCGCACTTAAAAGCCTTTAATTTTCTCAAAAAACGACAGTGCGCCTTATAATCCGGAGCGCTTTATATATGGATTAATTCTGGTTGTGCTTACTGACCTCGAAGCGGTTTTGTGTGGTACACGGCGCTCTGTCAACATGTTTTAGTACGACTTTGGTAAACTACAAAGCCGCACCGCAGCAGCATTACGGCTACCGTAGTCAGGAGCGTTGCGGAGTAATACATACTGTGCGTCACCATAACATTACAGTGTGTGTGTATAAGGACCCCAACATGGCTCCTGTCAAGAGACACGCTTACGACGCGGACTTCACGCAGTAGAACATGGGAATAGAGCAGCTGCGAGAGAATTCAACATTAATGAATCAATGGTACGGAAGTGGAGGAAGTTTGACTGACTGACTGTTTTGTTTCGCTTAATGCGCCTTATAGTCCGGTGCGCCTTATATATGAAAAAAGATCGAAAATAGACCATTCATTGACAGTGCGCCTTATAATCCAGTGCGCCCTATAGTGCGGAAAATACGGTACTCCGTTAAATACCTCCAGCATATTCTGGGTTTGCCCCAGGGTCACCCCCCAGTCTCAGGTCAGAAAAAAAAAAGAAGAAATATAACAATGGAGACGTTTGCAGGGCGTAGGAAAGGCACAGAAGGATCCTACTGCTTGATTAGCCCAGACCAGAAAGCTGTAGAGTAAATCTTCCCTCTTAATTTCCCAAAGCAATTCCACCATTTGTAATGTGTAAACAAACTAAACAAACAAGCAAACAACTGAAGGTGAAATGCTGCTGGTTCTGCTTGAAGCTTGCACAGGTATTTAACAATGCAGTTTTGAAAAAAAACGTTACAAAACAGTAACACAGAGTATGGATTATAGGATTATAAATGGATAAACAAGAATTAATGTTCTAATTCAAACTCACCAACATGGCCATGAGGTAATGTGAGATAAGCCACAGCTTTGAAACCTAACTTTAAAGCAGGCATTGACTTCTATGGAAAACACTTGGCACACATGCATATTGTGCTTTGGACCAACTGGTGCCGAGTTGAGGTTACATAACTGAGAGCGGAGACTGACAGTTCTCACCTGATTTTCTAAAATTTTCCTTAGGATTGTGATTGACAGGTTAAAGAGCTACAGGATGGCATTTGAATAGGTATGAGTACATTTCGAGCAAGTTCACTGTTACCATGGTGATGGTAGGAGATTATGAGGACACATTGGACCAATATTCAAACTGCCAGAGGGGCAACTAGACAGGTGCTCTGTACGTGGGTGCACATAGCACACACACATGCTTTCCACACACATACACATGCCTGTACACTACCTTTATAGTTGATGTAAATGCATATGCAAATAATCTATTATAGACAAAGACTTCAAAGAAAAAGGCTCTTGGCAGGGAAGATCCCCCAACACACTAAAGCACAGTCTCATCCAACAACACTTACACCGATTTGAGGTTACACGCTAACATAGAGCACTAGAGGATTACCTGGCATTGGGCCCATAGCAATCTCCAGTGCATTTTTTTTACTCCTTTATTGTGCTATGTTCTATTCTTTGTGAACACCTCCTCCCTTCAACCTTGACTCGTAGATCAAAAAGACACGAGAAAGGGCAGACAGAGATCAAATGTGCCTTTGAGAAATCCACCCAAAGGACATCCAGAGCCTCCCCTGGCATACATAACACACTTATCCAATATCACAACACACACAGGTTAAAGGTTAGCTTTGCAGAAGCAAGCATAATCTCACTAGGTCAGTTTTTCAGTGAGATCTTAAACTGGAAAACATTGAATGAGAATGAACTGAGCCATGCAGCAGCAAGGCTGACCAAAAAGCAAACTCTGAGGGGGGATGATGACTTTCTGCAGCAACTTGTGTCACACTATTTAACCTAAGCATTGTAGAAAGACTTTGACCTGCTTTGACTAATTCCAATATTTCTTCAGAGACAATTCTGGTGGGTAATATGTGTCTGCTTTGACAATTGGCACTGAATACCCAGCACGTCTATCTGAAAATAAAGACAAAAGACGAACTAACAGCCCAGCGCGAGGCTCGTTACAGCAGGGAATCCAGCAGCTGACACAAGACAGACGAACAAAAAGAGAGACAGATGGAAACACAGGCCGACATACACGTGGAAGATAGACGGGTAGCTAGCAAAACAGAGGGAATGTAAGGACGATGTCTGTGTGAGCACAACCGCCGCCACATTGCCAAAAACAATGTCTCCTTAAATGGCCAGAGAACATTTCATTAATCGAACTCCTCCTGCTCAAGCGGTTACTGCGCTGTTAGAGCCGTGATGAGAAGCTTGGCTCTCCGTTAGGGCACGGACTAATGAGACAATCAGCAGCTAGCTGTCACAGCCTGGACTTTATGATATCAGGGAGGTGCCTCTAGTTTAACAGCCATTGACCGGCTCATCACTCCTTGCTACTTAGCCTCCTTATGGTCGATGGAAAGAGCAGTAATCTGTGGATGGTCGTAACTGAAGCTAAATAACGGGGAAGTGAGATTATTATAGAAAGATGATGAACAAACTTTAAATGAGCTCTGTCGTTGGCGATCCCCAAAGCACAGGTGTAGAAGAGAAAGCGAGCTCTGTAGAATCTTCTTACAAGCTTTCTCCCTCTCAAAGGACGGTGGTTATGTGGCAAGCAAGGTATCAATGATCAAATCGGAAGGAGACGGAGAAGAGAATACCTTATGGACCTGCTGCACACCATGGTAATAAATGTAACTCACAGCCTGGACTGCATTTTCTCCTTCCCTCTATTGCTTTTCCCAGCCTCCTTTTACATAATGCACACACTTTTGATTTTACTCTACAATGCAGATACCCTCTCCTCCTTGAGGATTGCTATTAATTTATGTATCTGCATCTCCTAAAGCCCCTTCACCTCCTCATCACCAAGGCTACTGTACTGTACACACAGCAGGGATACCATCAGAAGGAGGATTATAATAGCTCTGATCTGATTAATGGACAGTAATGGTAGATGGCTGATGAAGATCCCAGAGGATGGGAGGAGGTGATGGAGTGAGGGAGACAGCGACGGTGAGCAGTAGAGTTAGAGAGCGGGGCGAACTATTCCAGAGGTTTTCATCTGAGCAGGTCAAAGAGGAGATCAACCCCTTAACTCCATCCTCCCTGCTGCTGCCCTCCTCCGCTCTCTACGCTACTCCTCTCTCCTCCAGGGATCTCATTATGGCAGACTCACAGGCCATGAGGACTGAGCCTATGCGTACGAGACGGGCCGAAGAGGGGGACGAGATCTGTGCGGAAGGGAGTAAAAAAAAAAAAAGAGATGGTGGAGGAAAGGCTGAGGAGAGGAAAAACTGGATACCGCAGAATGGGGGAAAGAGAGTAGAGGACATGACTGATCGGGAAAGTGTGTGCGCAGAGAGAAGTGTGCTGTAATAGAACAGTAGAGTATATTGCCTCAGGTACCAGATTGTTATTACTGCTGCAGATGGCTGGGAGACACTTCACGCAGATTTATGTTTCGTTATAGTCTTCGTGTGTGTGTGTATATGAGTCACATCCATGTCTGTGAGGCCGTATGTGAGCAAGCGATATGCTTGTTTAGTTTAAGTAATGTCAGCTAAATGGCATGTTTTTCTAGATAAATAAGCAATTAGATGCTCGGCGGGAGGTTGCAGGGAGCTACAGCATCCAATCAAATCCCCATACACCATCTGTAAGCTATTGCTCTCATTGTACAGCCTGCTGTAAATATCAAATCAAGTGATTCAGGATCCTATGCTGGCAAAAACAACAACAGTAAACGGCATAAACTGAGAAGACTAAATTGAGCTCATATGCCAACTCCCTTTTCACTCCATCTTCTTCCCATCTTCCCCCCAGAACATTGAACAAGATCTATCTTGCTCTCTACTCTTTTCAAACTGTCAGCTCTTCTCCAACAGCTTTCAATGATTTTTTTTTTTATGAAGGGGGGTCATCATTTGCTCCTAATGTGCCACTGAGGACTGTCTCTGTGTTTATATTTGTGTACTCCAGTTGATGTGAGCATGTAAGTGTGTGTTTCTTTGCAGCACCACAGATGTAATGGTCAACACTAATCCAATCTGGGGGTAATGGACAGAGACAGCGATGGAGAAGAAACGAGACACTTTATACGGACCTGTCTGCGCCTGCGCATACACTCCATCTCGCACCCACACAAATGGAGGCTCATGGAGGCTCTAATGCAGAGTTATTATCCTCATAATCACTCGAAAATACACTTCATCTTCTCTATATTCTCTCACCTTCTTTTGTTCAGCTCTCTAGCCATCCATCGCTCTCTCTTCATCTCCTGGAGACATCGGCTCTCTCCTCTCCTCGCGTCCCCTCTCTACCACATAGCCATGATAAATCTCTACCATATCTTCCCAATGGGCTTTCACAAAATCAATGGCTATTTTGGAGCGCACCTTGTAGGCGTCAGATTGTGTGTGTGCTCGGGTACGTACACTACGTTTATGTTGATTCTCACGTGCTGAAAATTCAGAAATAAAAAGATGTTATCAAAATAATTTGAGAGTTCCAATAGCTCAGGGCACATAGAGCATGAACAAACAAAAACAGGGTAAATATTACTGAAGCTGTTAATGACTCACATGTACAATGTAGATTCCCACAACACTAGTTTCTTCAGTTTAACAGTCCACTCACAAATATACAGAGAAATCAATTACTTTGCGGTTGTTTTGCTCACTCAGCTGCTGCAAATAAAACTCAACATTTCCTGCACATTTTTCACATTAAAGACATGCCACAAAAAAAGCCACTGGAAGGCATTACAGGTGAAACACCTGTGTAGGAAGCATTAAGTTTAGAAATACTAACTGGTAAAAACACCCTGAAATTCAGCTAAAACCCTCCCTCAGTTTATCCCCAAAAAATACAACAGACGTCAACGTGTGGATATCTGTGTTGCAGCGGAGCCATCGGCTTCTTTAGAGGCTCTCCCAGCGTGTGTTTGTCTGTGGGGGATCGTTAGTACGTAGCCGGAGTCACGCTGTTTATAGGGGTTAACGTTACTGTTTGTCAGCCCTAAAAATCTTGTTAAGCAGAGTATAGCACAGTTATGGCGGGCCCATGTGTTTTGTTTACTGCCACTGAAGAGGGATAAATCTCGTTCCTGTATGACGACATCTGTCGTGGGCGGCTGTGGCGTAGTGGAGAGCAAGGTAGTTCTCTAATCAGAGGGTCGGTGGTTCGACACCCGGCTTCGGCAGTCGATGTGTCCTTGGGCAAGACACTTAACCCCAAGTTGCTCCCGAAGGCTTGCCATCGGTGTGGACTGGATGTTGCATGAATGTTAGTTAGAGTCTGATGGTGGCACCTTGCATGGTAGCCTGTCATCAGTGTGTGAATGGGTGAATGATATGTAATATACTACTGATTGTAAGCAGATAAAAGCGTCTGCTAAATGACTGTAATGTAATGTAATGTAATGTCCGCCGTGAGATGCACAGTCAGCCACTGGTACAGCATTTATACATGGTGCAGGGTCACCTGTACAACATAAACCTCAGAGTCTTGCCCATTTCATCAAGGACATATATACAAGCAGAACTGGAATTCCAGCCTCTCGGTTGTATGCTTCCTCCAACCAGTCAAGTTCCATGTTTTTCCAAAATGCCATCACTTCATCATTTTTATCAGAGAAGACGTTTGTGTGTAATAAGGACATGAATTCTTGAGTTATGGCCCAAATCATTTTTTTGTTAGGTTGCAGAAACATTTCCCTTTGACTACAAGTGTATAATCAGTTCATCTTTGAGTCCAGGCGCAAGTTTGTATCAAATTTGAAAAAATGACCCTCCAATTTGTTCCTATGATATCACGCTCACGAGAAAAACACAAGAAAACATAATGCCTCTGTCCAAATTATGTTGCTGGTGCAGTGGCATAAATATACGTTTTTAAACACAATAAGTGTTTCATTAGATGCAAAAAAAAATCCATGTGAATAAGTGCATAGAGCAAAAAACATTTTAGCGTGGAATTTCTAGCGAAAAATTAAACTGTTGACAATTTGCCCTACCCCTATTAGTAACGGTTGATATTCATATTCTATGTGTTTAAATGTATCCATATATATATATATATATATATATATATATATATATATATATATATACTACTATGTCATTTTTGTGTTTTTCTCGGCATTATATAATACTGACACAAATTAAATTGGTGAGTTTTCATTAACAGCAAACAGCAGGAAACTAAGATCGGAGCACATTAGAAAACAAGGAGTCATTTTCCCAAAATATGATAAAATACACTATTAAAACAAGGACAATTTGGCTTGTGTCTTATAATATTGTGCAGCTGCGTTAAGTCCTTGCCTGAGTGTGTGCTGGAGTTTATATGTTGCTCTTCAGTTACAAATGCAAGAGTTACTGTCTCTCAGGGAGCCGGCTGAGCCTGAGCCTGCTTTGACAGTAAATAAGCTAATAGGCAAATGTCATGGCTATTAAATGAGTTAAGCCCGATCGATGTCAACTCCAGGGCAGGCAGAGGTATATAAATTCATTTCAAATGAGACACCAACTGACACCAATAAAACAAGTAATCTGTTAGCATCTGTCTGCTGAACCGGGGGTCTGGTGCATGTTCGGGAACGTGGATGTGTGTATGTGCATCTAGAGGCGGTGGGAGGGAAGGGCGAGGGATGACATGGAGTGAGGACGGGAAAAAGGGATTATGCGGGGTAGAGGTGGAGGCATGGATGAAGCTGTCACTTCGCTTTGTGAGATTCTTGGCGGTGAGAGATGAGAGAATAATCTCCCACGCAGGCAGCAGGAATGCTTACACTGACACTTTCCCTCCGCCTGGGCCCCAGAAAGGGAGGAGAGGAAAAAGTGCAAACATGTCACACAGATAGGAACAGATCAATGTCCACAAACACTGTTAGCAAACAAGCACAGCCACGGACACACACATTTGCACAAGCGCCGACCAAGCAGAGATGATGTAATCTGTTTTTAACTGTATTTCACACTCTCTTTTTTCCTCTCTTCCACTGACAGCCCTTCTCGTCTCTTAACGATCCATCACTGAAATTATTTCATTAGCGATCTGGCAGCACGGCAGCAGTTTTAGCTTCTTTGTACTGACTGAAGCATCTCATTTTTCATTCTCTTCGCAATACTTTAGCTTTGATCACTGGTTTGTGTCTCAGAATAAAACTCTCCAAGCCATCCCAGAGGGCCGCGCTGTGAATCATAGGGATCCACTTAAACAACAAAGTCAGCACGTACAGATTCTCACATGCAAATTAACTCGTACACACTTAAGCACATATTCACATCACCCTACAAAAAGAGGACAGTTTCAAAGCTAAATACTGAGAAAACTGTGCGCGTGTCTAACCATAATCTACCTTGATGCTAATAAAAAGCACCTCTGAAATCCACCCTATGTCCATTAAACCTGCAGATCGCCCCCTATTAGACATCTCAGATACAGGCTCTTTGCTGTGTCCAAGACCTCATCTGTATTCCAAACTGCAGCCAATCAGTTATGAGGTATCTTTTTCAAATTCACCTGGATAAGTGGACATGCCAAATGTTAAGTTTAGCCCCGAGGTAAGTTAGAAAGATGGCTTGCGCTTCTATGAGGAAACCGCCATGGGTTTGGCCTTGAACATGTTCAACAAGTTAGCTTCATTTCCATTGGAAAATGGTATAAAATCTTCTCATCTAACTTGTCAGGGAAGCTATTGCGCACATTTCCCAAATATGTCAAACCATACCTTTAATTAAGAATTTCACTGCCACATATCACATCATGACCTTTCTGAAGGATTTTTAAGGCATTAAATGCTCAAATATAGTTCATATTGTTTTTTTTATATTTTTTACAACACTCCAACACATATCTACACAGTAGCACTGCAGGTCAGCCATCGGTGTGCTCAGACCAGTCAGATCTATTGATTTACTATCAGCGGGCCATGCATTGACCAGAGCAGGAGTTGTAGGGCCTGGCCCCTCAGTGTATTAATAATTCATTTGGGTCTAGGGTTACAGCAGGCTTGAACCTACCAATGCTGGATAAAAGCAATACATGGCTGATACATGCAGAAAGACATAAGAGACACCTTGACATTGATATAACCAGAGTGTGGTTTGAGGATGTTTTTTTCTATATTTAAGCAGATGTGGGAGGAAAAACTTCAGCATGTGCTGTGGTGTCAGTGCTATGCCTATGTGTGTGTTTGTGTTTGTGTGGGTGTGTGCATGTGTGTGGTGCTCAATACACGTTCCATGAAATATGCATGAAGCATGTTTGAACCCTTCCCCCCCTCCCCTACAGGCCAGTACCAAGGTCCTCACATGAGCTCACATAGGCGCACACACACACACACACACACACACACACACACACACACACACACACACACACACACACACACACACACACACACACACACACACACACACACACACACACACAGGCCTTACACTGATGAATGTCTGTCCTTCAGAGAGCACAACAGCCACAGGAGAGTGATACAGTGTGAATGAGAACAGAGTGAGGGAAAGAGAAAAGGCAGAGTAGAGTTTTCCTGTAGGGCTGTTGTAATGTTTTCTAAGAACTATAATTGACAGCATACACAAGCATTTTTATAACTTTTCTTTGATGGAAAATTTTAATAAAACGTATGCTGATAATAAAACATTGACTGTGAGGTAATGACATTTTCTCCCAAACTGAACCAAGTTACAGGACCTACTCTCACTCAAACACATCTCCCATTATAAGTGAAAACGAATTACAGTATATGACATTATCTATGTTTTACTTTCCCAGAAGAAAACAGGTGCGTGGGGGGGAGACACTGAGATGTGGGCGGTATATTCTAATGAGACTGCATGGGACAAAGTACAGGGAGACAAATCTGAATGGCTTGTTGAACCACATGTTTTCTGATTTAGGCAGCCCATAAAAACCGGACTGGTTTGTCTTCTTTCATAAGACAATAATTCTTATTGTTTGTGGGTAGGTAGGTACTGCAGATGTGAAAAGGTGAGTTTTTCATAATATGTCCCTTTAAACTATGATATATACTGTTGTAATGTTTTATCTATGACTGTGCATCACATTTTATAAGCTTATTAAATTGTTTTGTATGTAAAATAACTAAAAAGTACAATATTTGGCTATGAAATTTAGTGTAGTAATAATCTAAATCAGCTTGAAATGGTCATACCCAAGTAAAGCACGTCAAGTTTAAACTTATTAACATTAGTTCGGAAACTCCCTTTCCAAGCAAGTTGGAGAACTCTGATGAACTTCGGGTAGCGTAAAAAAAGTTGCTACTTGTGCATTCTGGGCTACTGTAGAAACATGGCGGTGCAACACTGCAGAACCTATAAAGAGAACACGCTCCCTATGTGGCTATAAACTGCTCATTCAAAGGTAACAAAAGCACATACAGTCTTTGTTTTCAGGTGATTATAGAGTCCATCCATCCATCCATCTCCTTCCGCTTATCCGGGGCCGGGTCGCGGGGGCAGCAAGCTAAGGAGGGTCCTCCAGACGTCCTTCTCCCCAGCAACACTTTCCAGCTCCTCCTGGGGAACCCCGAGGCGTTCCCAGGCCAGACGAGATATATAATCTCTCCAGCGTGTTCTGGGTCTACCTCGGGGCCTCTTACCAGTTGGACGTGCCTGGAAAACCTCTAAAGGGAGGCGTCCAGGAGGCATCCTGATCAGATGCCCGAGCCACCTCAGCTGGCCCCTTTCAACGCGAAGGAGCAGCGGCTCTACTCCGAGCTCCCTCCGGATGTCTGAGCTCCTCACCCTATCTCTAAGGCTGAGCCCAGCCACCCTACGAAGGAAGCTCATTTCGGCCGCTTGTATTCGCGATCTCATTCTTTCGGTCACTACCCAAAGCTCATGACCATAGGTGAGGGTTGGAACGTAGATGGACTGGTAAATCGAGAGCTTTGCCTTTCGGCTCAGCTCCTTCTTCACCAAAACGGTCCGCTACAACGCCCGCATCACTGCTGACGCTGCACCGAACCGCCTGTCCATCTCCCGCTCCATTTTACCCTCACTCGTGAATAAGATCCCGAGATACTTGAACTCCCTCGCTTGGGGCAGTGACTCACTCCCAACCCAGAGGGTGCAATCCACCGTTTTCCGGAAGAGAACCATGGCCTCAGACTTGGAGGTACTGACTCTCATCCCGACCGCTTCACACTCGGCTGTGAACCGCCCCATAGAGTCCATTTATAGCAATAAATCCCCTTTATTCCTAAAAACTGCTCCTTTAAGGTTGGGCAGGGAGGGGAGTATAGAAGCCAAACTATACCCACTTACAAGGCACGGAAGGGATTGGATGTGTGGCAGATATATCATTTTACATTTCCAATAAAGATAAGGTTGAATAAAAGGGTAAGTAAAGAGGGAGACGATGGAGGAGAGGAGGAGGGGTTATTTGTCATCTCGGCTTTTTAGATACAGTAACTTTCTAATTAGTGAGACATTTGCTGCTGTGCTAATGAACAACAAAGTCTTTCAAGCAGAACAAACAACCTAAAAAACAAAGCACACACACACAAACAGCATCACAACAGGACACGAGCCCATCTGTTTGCTCAGGAAATCTTGCTTTCCTCACACACACACACACACACACATCACACACACACACACACACACACACACACAAACAGCATCTCAACAGGACACGAGCCCATCTGTTTGCTCAGGAAATCTTGCTTTCCTCTGGCGCTATTTAAAAAGAGAGTGGGAGAAAGTGCACACACACACACACACACACACACACACACACACCAGTGAGTATGCAGACATGACATCATAGTTTTCTGTGCCGAGTCTCTGCAAAGAGCGTGGGCAGGAGTGCGCGGGTAGCTTGTGTGAATACTACACTGTGAGAGCCAACACAGACAGCAGAGCAGACTGTGCTGTTTGTTTGCGTCTGTGTGTCCTTGTCTGTCACATAGAACTTGAGGCGATCTAAAGGCATCTTTTTTTCCCCACATCTTCGCATTCATCTCCTTATCTCTGCCTCTGCCTTCCCCCCCTTTGACTCTGTTTCTGTCTCTCCCCCTTCTCTTCTCACTGTTTATCTGCTGCTCATTCAGTCAGTTTTTTTTTTTACTCTGGCATTTGTTTGGCTGCCATGCCCTGTGAGCACTGTTTAATTGTCCCCCCCCTGCGCTCCCTCCAGAGAAGGAATGGGTGAGGAGGTGGGTTGCGGGGAGACTCGGTGGGGGGGACAACGACGACAAGGGCAGAGGCACTTCATTAATCAATCAACCAGCTTTGAAAATTTACCTAATTAACGGCTAATTAGAGATCCGGGCACCGTGCCAGCTGGCATCCAACCCACCTCCACCGATACGACCCCCGCGGTCCCCCCAGATGACACGAGAGGTAAACACTCCTCCCTTGTTCCCTCCTTTGCTCTCTCCTTTATTAGTCTATCCGTCCATGCATCCACTCACCCGTTCCCTTTTTTTTTTTCCGTTCTCTGCAGCAGCAACAGATCACAGCTGATAACTCAGACGAGCTCAGATTGCTTAAAGATCTCTAGATCTCTTGCCACCTGACTCATTCTCATGTTGCACCATATGGCTGTCTGTTGGGTTTGCTTTAACGCCGTCTTACCGGAGAAATATTGGTGGACATCATGGGGTCCAGCAGGCTCTCAGAAGGCACCGTGTCACCCCGACGATGGCTGCCACGGCTCTTGCCTTGTCCCTGCCAGCTCACTCTGCGGGAGGTGCTTGCACGCCAGGCCCGCTGGATCCTGGGAACATACATTGAGAAAAGTGACATCAGTGACATCTGCCTCTCGTGACCTAAATACACCAATCATGTGGGAGGAGTAATTTTGGGCTGCGAGGGTTTTTTAGAAGTCATGTTATTTTCTGCATATGACAATTTTGGGTGGTTGTTGGAGCATTTCCCAAGATTGGATGGAGAAAAAGAAATGTTGTCACTATGCACCATATCCAGTTCCTCTCAACTTCTCATTTTTTTCTTCCGAAACTTCCTTTTCTTACATTGATTCCCTGTCCCTTCTGAAAAGTCTTTTCATTAATTAATTCTTCATTTCCCTATCCGCAACCTTTCTGTCTTTTCTCTCTTTAATTCTCACACATCTCACACATTTTTCAGACTTCTCCCCACCGTTTTCACCCTCCACAGATCACTCTCTCCGTCCCTCTCCTTCCACTTGCTTTTATCCCTGCAGTCACCCCAACACCCGGGTCCAGGATGAAGTGTAGGATCAATTACCCGATGGAGAAACACATTCACCTCCATTGGAGCAGAGAGACAGCTAAGCCAAATGGAACAAATTGAATTAAGCCATAACTCCTAGCTCTAAAACCAATACCTTTGCCCCCTTCTTTCTCAATCCCTGTTTTCTACACTTTTATTCTTCCTTTGCTTTCTCCATCTGTCCATGTTTCTGGTTTCTGAGAGAGTTTTTTTTACCATCCGTCTCACCTCTTCTACACCCCAATCGTGTTGATTCTACACAGAAACTTTCTCTTCTCTATCCTCGACTTTAAAGGAAGTGAAAGCCTTAGGTGTGAGCTGTACTTCCCTGTTAAACCTATAACATCGTGGGCCCATGTTTAAATAAAATGGTGCAGGATGTCAGTCTACAAGGGTTCAGTGCACTCTGACCCCTGCCACATATTAATTTATCAAATAATTCACTTTTAATGTCATAAATACCGTGTGTGACACTGAACGTGAAATTGATTTAAAATGTAGAAAACAATCACTGATATTTTGGAGCAAAAAAATATATGCAGATACAAAGATGAGCTACAAGTGATACTCACACAATAGCCTTTATTTCCAGGTGCTGTTGTTGCTCACGGCGACAGGGGCTATTGTCATCTGCTTCCTCACTCTTACGAGGGCGGCTTCTACTGTAATAACAAGACAGATGAACAGCCTGTCACAGCCTAATAAGCACTTATTTTCTGTAGAGTAAGAGGCTGTCATGGTAGAGTGTACGTTCAAGAGTGCGGCCTTGTTATGGCAGAATAAATGTCTTGCGTGATCAAGTTTCAAGTTCTTTATTATCATATGCACAACAATTAACACAAGTTCAATGTAGAAGTAAAAGCAAAATGAGAATAATACATAAATGGTGCAAGATGAAATATTGGGCTAAAATGTAAACATGAATAAAATAAAGTTATATAAATTTGCGAGAGACATTGCAAATAAATAAATTGAATGTGAACAGGAATGTAGTAAACGCATATGCATATGAAAAGTACAATAGAACAAGGGCTTTACAATAAAGTGTACCATCCTCATTGTAGATTGAATGCTGTTTATAAAATATGAGGATTCTTTCATGGAGAAGTATGGACACTATTGTGTAATGTCTTACCTCTCCACTTTGGGAACTGCTTGCCCTCCGCTGTGATTACAGTTGCGATGATACCTCTTCACTTCTTCCTGCAGAGTTAAAAACACCAACATGTCAAAATGTTTTTTTACATTCTCCACCAGGGATCTGACACGGGAGGAGCTTTGCTTTGATAACATACAATAATAAATCAGTATTATTTCACTTATTTGTAATATATTCTCCTCCCAAGCTGTTTGGCATAGCTACAAAACTAAGCCTACACAGGAAAATTGCTCCTTTTCATGATTTCTTTCTGTTGTCTGTTTATTGACCTTAAGAGTGGCAGCTTGTCTGTTTCTGTAAACACCGGCGTTAATAATCACATAGTGGCAGGAAAAACGTGTGTGTGTGTGTGTGTGTGTGTGTGTGTGTGTGTGTATCCTATTGCTGATGCATAACAGCAACTCTGCAGGTGCCAAACAGCCAGACATCGGATGCAAGCCAGAGGGGGTGAGGCCGATATCAGGTGGCTCTGGGGCAACTGCCATTCAGCTCAATGGGAATAGACAGATGGATGTGCTCCCAACGCAGCCAGGCAGCTCCACTGCATCTCTAGTATTCACTATCTCTGTATGTTGGCTAGCAAGGTGCAAGCTGTAAGTGTAAGTCCATGTTCGTGTGCAAGGGCTCAAATGTCTCTTGTGTGTTTAGGGCGTAAAGATAAATCCAGCTCACTTATGGTGAAGATGGGATTGGCCATTTTGACTGTAATTAGAAATTAGTCTCTCATTGAATCACAATTGTTCGGACATCTGTAACCTTAAATGAATAACTCAAGTGTCACAGGGGATTCATCATTTAACCCTCTACATTCCCACACAAATGACATGTTTCTATCATATGAAACATTATGTTTAAATGTTGATTTAACTTGATCAAATAAAAATCAAAAAAAGTTTGGAAATATAATTTTTGGAATAACTTGGGGGGGTTTATATTCCCCCTCTGCTAGGACCTATTGGAACTATACATTTATAAAGCTCGCCATATAAACTTTATAACTGCTGCACCCGATTAACGCGAAACCCCAAAAAATGAAGTGATAAAGGTTTAAAAGTGCTGTATTTAACATTCTGAACATGAATAGCAGCAAACAACTATTTGCTATGAAAAATATAGTGGAGTGGTGTCTACCTGAGCAGAGAATGAAGTCTCACTCCACCTGTGTATGTTGTTATCCAAACTTTGTTGAACCTTGCTTTGTTGTCACAGCCAAGCCGGGCCGGCTGCGCGTGCTTCCAGTGCACGTTGGAACCGCTGGGAATTCTGTCCCGACTGTTAGCGTCATCGTGGAAGCCTTGTACACATTCTCAGGTTCCAAACAGTTTGCGGTTCCACCTCAGCTAAACACCGTTAGCTCTGTAGGCTACTAACACGCACTAAAAACCACGTGCGGCCGGCCAGGGTCGGATAACAACACACAGTTTTATGAGAGAGTCTGAAGTTCCAATCCCAAAAATCAACAAAGTTCTTAAAAAAGAATTCACTCCTTCATACCTTCTGCCATCACCCTCATAAACTCCATGGGGAAACAGGTATCTAACAAATACTTTTTTAACTTAAATAACTTTCTGTATTTGCTCTTTTTTTTTTGGTCTTAGTGTTGCATTTATGTGCCAATGGGTTTTATGTGTGCTTAATGTATGCATCCCGCTATTGCACAACCCATTGCATCAATGGGGACAAATAAAGTTATTGATTGATAGTCTACTTAAACTGCTGATTGAGCATTAAGAGTGTTAATACTATGATTAAAACAGGGAATATCACAGTAAATATTTTATAATGAAAATGTAGCAATTCCTTTGAGTTTTCAAGGATTGCCATACTTGCTTGGTAAGGGCCTCCTTGCATTTGTAATTTTTTGTAATTATTGTTTATAATGTTTTTACTATTACTATCTTTTGTGCGTTCACAACCAACCGTAATGTCTCGGGTCTCTGGACTGAATAAAATGCATTAAAGTTATATGAGAGCAATACAAACACCAAGGGAGCAATACAACTACAGCTGGTGACAGAAGAAATGCATTACTTGCAGCAATAGGGTACATGACAATCTGTTAAATCAATAGTTGAGTGCATGATTGCATAAAAACACGGATATTAACAGAATCCTATTCTGCTGGGCATGTAAACAGCTTAATCGCATTATTTCCAATATCAAAATAAGGGCAATCAATAGACTGAAAGTCTAGGGAAGGTGAAAGTAGACAGTAATACGCATAATGTCTCTGAAAAATGAGAGAAGGAAGGAAAACAGGAAGGAAGGGGAGAGAAAACAACAAGACATAGCAGAAAGTACGCTGCCCTCTAATTGATGAGTTATTAAAATCATAACTTCTCAGAGTCCTAGTTCTATCACAAAGATCGATGGCAGGCATAGTTGGATGTCAACACTTACACACACACACACACACACACACACACACACACACAAAACCACACACAAAAGCTTTTTCCCTTGTGTGTGTGTGTGAGAGACGGTTGGCTCTTTGTGCCCTTCAGACTAGTGAGGTCTCTCAATGAGATAAACTCCCACACACATGAACACAGCACATACACCTGAGTGCACTGAGAGAGCAAACATACCAAAACACACAGTCACATGTAAACACACGCAGACACACACATTAATCTGATCTCAGAGGGTTTGATTGCAGCGTGCCGATGCGCTGAAACATCTGCATCAGACTATTGGCTGTTTGGCTGACGCACGACTGGCCGATAAGCACGAGGAAATGTCCAATCAGGGGAAGAGCTGTTCCAGTGGAGACGCTTGTTAATCGTAACATCGGGAATCAATTTACATGCGCAGTGCGTACAAAGAGTAATATGGAAGTCAACATTTACTCTTACGCCTGAGCCCGGGTACCAAAAGTGCCCGCTGAGAGATGGAGTGTTACTGATGTGCTCATGCGATTACATGATTTGAAATGCCATTTTCTCTTAGTGTTATGGCTTTGGAGTAAAAAAAAAAGTACTTTCTACTGAGAGAAATGGATGTCATTGTGCTCAAACCTTTCAATCATATTTGAGTAGAGAGGGAGCAGGAGACAGAGAAAAAAGACACTCAGGTTGGGAGACGTGAATTGACAAAGAATCAAAATGATAACATTTTAATGACTAAGAGCTGCAGTGAGGATGCAGTTTCATACTGATCAGTCAACAGTGTTTACAGACCTATACATTCTCATAATACCCAGACTGCTGCAGTTACACAGCCATCAATACCAGGCTGGAGCAGGAGGTGTAAACTAACCTATGAGGGACAGATAAGGAACAGTGACACATAGGAGGAGTACATCATGCACGCATACAGATATGAGGTTAATTAAATACAGACAGGCCCCTTTTATTTTAGCACAGGTTTTATAGGTATGATTCAAAAGATTTGGCTCCCCTAGAAGAGGGGTTTTTGGTGATGTCTGTAAAGTGCTGTAAAGTGCCTGTTTTGTCCAACCAACAGCCTATAACTGTAAAATATTGGATGATATAGAAATAGGTAAAAGACGTCACTTTGGTATTAAAATGATTTGATTCAATTCCTGCAGGTTTTGGATAACTGATTAATTTACTAATGCAAACTGAATATTCAATATGAGTCTTTAATCCTACATGTGAGGGCCGATGGTGGCGCGGTGAAGAATGTCGGGCATTTAAAGAGGCTGGAAGGAGGGTATCTGGGATTGTAAAATAAGGGGAGCGAGGGGTTATCAATATCAAGAAAGAGGAGGCCATACGTTCATTCTAAATTGGGGAGATGAAGAAGAAGAGGAAGACATCCCGAGAAGTGTAGAAGGTGGGTGACGAGTAGAGATGAAGGAGGTGTGAGAGTGAGAAAATGACTATATAGTCTATCAAAATGCAAAATGGAGCGCTTGGGACCATTCCCCCTGCTTCGATTAACCAACGAATAGCTGCTCTGGCTCACATATGGTGAGGGAGCATGTTCGCACGCACTCTTTCATTCACATTCACACACTCACACCGAACATTCATACATACACATCATCGTTGAGGGGGTTTATTTTCCATGATCAAAGACTAAGCTCTCTCATTTAGACCAAACCAGCCTTCCAAGACGTGGTAATGGGATGGGGATGGAAATGACTCCAACATTTCTTTTTAAAAATGGCAGGAGTGTGTGTAGACACGCATGTGTGCATCCATGCATGCATCTCTGTGTGTGTTTGGAGGAGTTATGGTGCATTTTTAAAAGCTTTTTTTCTCCCTTCTTTTTCTAAAGTATTGAACCAGAGCACACATGCACGCACACACACACACACACACACACACACACACACACACACACACACACACACACACACACACACACACACACACACACACACACACACACACACACACACACACACACATACACAAACACACAGAGGATGTATGTTTCTTCATCACATGACCGTGGCGGGCCAGGAGAGATATCTGTCAGTGTGCAGGCTCATCTCGCAGCTCGGGTTATTACGACTCAATCGCGGAGCGTTTGAGTGAGCTGGTGCAAACAGCACTCAACACAGCTCTGTCCCACTGGGGGGAGAGACAATAATGCACTCCTGAAATATGACACCCTTCCCTGGCTCCACACTCCCACTATGTACATCTCTCTCTATATACTACAGAACACTGTATCTGACTCCCACGGTTACTGGTGCTCCCCTATCCTATGATACAGGGTCTGAATGACACCTGTAAATGCTGGATTTCTGCTCCTGTTGAGCACAAACACAAGTTCATTAATAAAACTGTTTGCCTGCATGTCGACTGAATTAGAGAACAACAAGGGGCTTCATGCGTGATACTGATTAATGATTTTTTTTAAGATTCCAGCTGCAAGTGCTGTGTCAACAATATCACCTGCACTGTATATTTCATGACTAACCCCGTTAAACGTGACCCCCTTCGGCGTGCTGTTTAAATAAGCTCTGTGTAAAATGGTTAACAACAAGGCCTTGTGGCCGTAAAATCCAGCTGTCCCATTGATTATGGGGTAATGGCTGGATGGATTAATGGGTTTCTCAGGGGGGTTCACGCCTCGGCAATGAATCTGAATCACTGACGCAGACGCAGCAAGTGGAGCAGCCTCCATATCCAATAACCTGCATTTCTATCCTCATTCATATTTCACACGCCAATTACTGCTCAGTCCTTCATCAAGCTTCTTCTTCATATATGAACCTCCTCTGACATGGCTTCTCGTGGAGTTAAGCTGGGTCAATTTGGGAAAAGTCATTTTTGGAGGGCGCTAATGAAATTCAACTGTCAAGTGATGCAGTGGAAACGGGTTGGAACAAATCTGGAGTCAAAATGAGAAAGTTACGGTGAACATGCAATGGACAAGAGATAGATGGAGA
>NC_072449.1:20817833-20827833 GCF_027596085.1 Anoplopoma fimbria
CAAATCCACAAACTTTTTTTTTTGAATGGATGACTTCGCCATCTGTCCAGTGTCTACCTACTACCAAAGGATCCTGCTGCCGGTGTCCTACAGCCTCGTGTTCCTGCTGGGCCTGGCTTTGAACGGCGCCCTGCTGTGGTGCGTTTGCGGTCGGACGCGCCGCTGGAGCAGCACGGTCACCTACATGAGCAACCTCGCCGTGGCGGACCTCCTCTACGTGCTGACCTTGCCCCCTCTCATCATCAGCAACGCCATGGGCGACCTGTGGCCCTTCGGCAACATCCTCTGCAAGATCGTCAGGTTGCTCTTCATCGTCAACCTGCACTGTAGCATGATGCTCCTCACGTGCGTCAGCGTGCACCGTTTCTTGGGAGTGTGCTTCCCCATCGTGGCCGTGCGTCTCAGGACCAAAAAGCTCGCCCTCGTCGCGTCGGGCTCGGTTTGGATCCTGGCCACGGCGGAGCTTTTACCCACACTGGTGTTTGCGCACACGGGTGTGATCAACAATAGAACCGTGTGCTTTGAAATGACAAACCCGGCAGGATTTAAAGGGTACTTCCCATATGGGCTGTTTTTAATCATAGTGGCTTTTGTGATCCCGTTCCTGGTCGTCATCACCTGTTACTGCTCCATGTTGGCGGTGCTCTACTGCAGGGCCGCGGACCACGTATCCAACGCCAGGACGGCTCGGATGCGCAACAAGTCCATTTACACGCTCTTGGTCGTGTTTCTCATGTTCGTTGTGTGTTTCGTGCCTTATCACATTGCTCGGACCGTCTACTTGTTCGTGAGGGTCTACCTGCCCGAAGACTGTCATCTGGTCAACGTGGTCATGATCTCCCTGAAGGTGTGGGAGCCTGCGCTCAGCTTCAACTGCTGCGCGAATCCTCTGCTCTACTTTCTGGGCTCCGGTCGGCACCGTCAGCAGCTCCGGGCCTGGGTGTGGGGGAGGAGGAGGAGGAAGAGGGTGCAGCCCATAGTGTGTCTGGTGGATGTGGGCAGCACAAACAGGTCTGGAGGGTAGAGACAGGGGCGCCGAAAAGGGGGGGTAAAGGAGACGGATTCTAGGGGCCCATGATGGAGGGGGGCCCAGAGAGGCCCCTAATGATGATGAAATTATAATACAGAAAAAATAATGACACTAAGTTATTAACTAACATATAATCACACATGTTTTATTTTCCATGTCCTGGTAACAATTCCTTTATTTGTTTTGGAAGCATCAACCCCTGCAGGGGGTTGATGCTTCCAAAACGCATAATAAAATGCATAATTGTATGTAAAATAGCATCAAAAAATTTTGCCGCTGTGTTGGGGGCCCTGTAAAGATTCTTTTCATGGGGCCCAAAATCCCTAGCGGCACCCCTGGGTAGAGAGCACCCATCAAAGGTTGAATTCATCCATGAGTGACTTGTATCGTGGTGAGTCAGTGAGTGGTGATAAGAAAAGTACCAACACTGTCTAAATGCTGTGTTTAATAATGATTTTTTTATTATTTTGTATATAAAAACATAATTTGGCAATATTTAACAGGTAACAGACATCGATTTTTTTTTTTTTTAAAACTTATTGCACCCTATAAAACCTGAAGAATTGTCAAAAGGAACTAAGAGATACTGCAAATACTGAGTCTGCAGTAATACTGTGGCCAGAAGTGACAAGCCTTTGGGGGATTTGCTGCCCTCTGTCGTTTGCAGAGGGCAGAGTCTTTAGGAAATGACCATAAAACAGCACCTGCACCGTGAAGCATCATCCAATTGTATACTTCATGATACAATCTCCTGGGGGAAAAAAATATTTTTATTGTGTGGTTTCTCTAAAAATGACCACAGGTGTGCAGCAAATGGGAATCATTTACGATTCATAATAATAATAATAATAATAATTAAGCCTTTATTAGTCCCACAATGGGGAAATTATTTCTCTGCATTTAACCCATCCCGGAGGAGCAGTGGGCTGCAATGAAGCGCCCGGGGAGCAACTGGGGGTTAGGTGTCTTGCTCAAGGACACCTAGAGGGGTTTGAACCACCAACCTTGTGGTTACGGGACAAGCGCTCTACCTCATGTGCCACAGCCTCATGGTGGTAAGAATGAAACCCCCCCCCCCAAAAAAAAAAACAATAGTCAGTCATGTGAAGACTAAAACACCTTAAGAGAAAAAGTACTACAATTTCTTGTTCAAACAGGAACAATGTAGAGAAGCAGAAAGCTGCATCATTTCAGGACACTCCTGTGGGCAAGTGATGACAGATGATTCGAGCAGTGGTCTGGGAGCTGAGAGCAGAGAGGACAACAAAGATGGGAATTAAAAGGGAAAAAAAGACTAAAGCTGAAGTGAAAGTTATTTGTGTTTAATTATAAAGCGTAGCTTGAACCAACCCCTCTGGCCTTCTATAAAAAAAAACAACTGATGTATTGTCAGTGTGAAGATAAGAGGCTGAATGAATTAATAAATGGATTTCTGTTTGAATTGAGTCTAATCAGAGGTGGTGTGTGTGTGTGCGTGGGTGGGTGTGTGTGTGTTTGCGCATACCTGTGCACCCAGCCTTGAGAGGTACCGGTTGCGTAAGCCAAAAGCAGACATGGGTGTTAATTTAGCAAGGTCACCCTCTCTCAGTTTACTGTGTCGCCTTTCAATCCTGCAGGAATAATAATGTCTCCATCTGTATCATCTCTACAGCCAACAACAACAACACTATTACAATATTATTACAATATCTGTTTGAGAAAAAAAAATAAAAAATACTGCAGAAAAAAAGTTAGTAAAAGAGATTTCATATGCTTTCACAAATGTATGTTTAATTTATATCATTGTACAATTAATAATCTTGTATCAAATGTGATTTGGTTCTACAAAAAGACTTCTTTTTAAACATATTGTCTTAGATCGTACAATAGATCTTCGATAATTTCTCAAATCACGTCGTTTCTTATAGACAGCTGAATAACAGTTAACACTTCAACTTCTACTTTAACACAAATATTGTCAGTTCAGCAAAGACTGCCCTGCTGCCACATCCCCATAGTGCAAATGAGTGACCAGTGGCTCTTGCTGTATGCCACTGTGGTCATTTTAATGTGCAATCACATACAACTGTCTTCTTACACTTGCTGGCTTTTAAAGAGCAACTTAACACCACAATGAAAAGTAGAGTTCTACTTTCTGTGGTTGGAAATTTCCACTCCATTCGGCCTCTGAGGCAATTCACCAAATCGCATAAAGGTATTCTCAGAAAGTGTGCTCTTTTGCACCAGTAATGACACGGTGTGTGATGTCAGGGAGGTCATCAACATTAAGTTGATCTTAGGGAGGTCATCAAAAATGTTCAGGGGGTGTCAAGTTACTCTTAACATTTTGATGACTTATTTGGCCAACTGAGGTAGTGAGTGTTTATCAGCCACAGTCTGTGACCATGACAACACATGGAGATACATGTTTTTCCACATTACTGGAATAGTGAGAGTTAAACACAGTGCATTCATATTTTGTGTCACCGTTCAGAAGAAGCAAGCAACAACTTGGGGGCAGTGCTTACAACAAGTTAATTACCTGAGCTTGATAAACAAGCAAATGACTGTCTACAAAACATCATTTATAAGTTGATACGCTGACTCTTTAAAAGGTCACATTTATAAAACAGTTTGTACAAAGTTGGATCTGCTATTATCATTACACTGGGAAATTCATTCCAAAGTTTGTCTTCCTATATTTCTTATCTTTTTTTTATCATTATAGTCATTTACCATTTGATGATGCAACAGAAAGTAAATCTTTATGAACCCCCGAAACCAGCAAAGAGCAGATAAAGGAATTATCAAATAAAATAATTGAGCCATAAAGACTTAAACAAAAAAAGAGCTGTGCTCTTTTTGAGATTTTGTACCATAAAAGGTCAATGAAGCATATGATTAAAATTGAATAAGAACCTACTAAGGAAAGCCCAGTAAGGAGGATTTTGGTTGGCAATTATTATGAATGCTGACAATTGATATGTACATTAACTGCTGAGTTGTCTGCAATAAGGCAAAGGCGCTTCTTAAAACAATTTGTAAAAAGAAACATATAAAAACATTTAAAGACATCCACAAAGTTACCCTATTTACATTTAAAACAAATTAATTAATATATGAATCTTACATAGTGAGTTGAATTAGCATGTCATAAAATCAAGCGCTATTTATGATAAATAGACACCTTTATAAAGGATACGAGTCTCATCTTTTCATTTGAAACACTTTGGAAGCATCTTAACTTCCTTCAGTAACTGACGAGACTTTGACATGCACACGCACAGGCACAGGCGGAGTGGAGAGTGAATATTGGAGGAGATGAAGCCAATATGAGAGGTCAGAGAGGAACTGTGGAGTCCCAACTGAGATGTGTCATTTGTCAGTGTCCTGATAAGGACATAATAAGATATTAGTACAGGATTGGTTATGTAATAGCCAGGGGCCAGACAGTCAGATCTGATGGGAAGAGCCACAGGCGACGGCACTGGGAGGAGTCAGTAGTGCAGTCCCGCCCAGTGGCAGTTGATTGACAGCTCTTCGTGGCCTTTGTGTGTTCCCTCACAATCATCATCATCATCATCTGGAAAATATCAGTCACAGAAGGGACCAGAAAATATTAGTGCGTATTTTCACACATCATAAGCATTAAATATAAACTGTATGTACACTGATAACTGAATAGAGGGACTGAGATATAGACAGAAACAGAGGTTACATAAATTCCTGCTCTCTGTGACCACTCTCATGCCAATAATGAGAACAGAAACTAGTCATATTCACCGCGAGAACATGTGGTTTGTTTTTTCGTGTGAAACACATAATAAACCAACTCCAGGTGGTTTGTTATTGACATGCGATCTAAATAAATGTACCGACTTGGCCTGCTGATTAAGCAGAACAAGTCTTTGTTTCAGGAACAAGTATTGTTTTAAAGAAGCCCAGAGAATGAGTTCCCTTTTAGTCCACATTAATATTGTTTGTAATAAGTTAGGTAGAACCATACATCAACCAGATGAGACACAACAATGAATCGTTCCCTTCAAGTTTGAATACTTGGAAGTAAATCAACATGAACTGATAAACACACATTAACTTATTAGCAGAAGGGCCATGAGCTGTTTTACTGTAACAACCACTCAAGAATAAATCAAAGCCCAATCAAGCAAAATACCCATAATAACCTAACTCATCAAGTCTTTACACTCCTGAACCCAAAACTAGGAGTCATGTGATTGGAATGTAACACATCACTTGACTGTAACTAGACAAATCTTGTTAAATCCTTTAAATCATTTATCTTTATCTAGCTAACAAAATAGAAAATCTGCCAATTTCAGTAAATTGACTGCAGCGGGTACAGCTGAGAACACATCTAGAGTCAATTAGTGCAGGAGCTCTCACAAGTGTTCCAAATAATGCCTGTACCACTTGATTATATGAGTGGGTTGTTCATTACGTTTCTGAGATGCTGGTCTGATTGTTGAGTAAGTGGGTGGAAAAAAAGGCAGTGAAGGAGGGTGAAGGGTCAATGCTACTCACTCTGCGTCTAAAGTGGATTCTTTCTGGAGTTTGGCTCTGGCTGAGGCTGACCGGTTCAAATCTCCACCTGGAGCAAGAGAGGGAGACGGGGAGATTAAGAAGTGAGTGAGAGGGGTGGTACGGACAGGAGTTTGCTGAAGAGTGACAAAGTAAAGTGAAGCGATGCCACAGGGGAAAAGAAATAAAGGCGGTATATTGGGGGGACACAAGACAGTATGGAGACAGAAAGGAGAGAGGAGTGACAGAAGTGACACAGAGTTCAAGGTTTCAGTCTTCTCTTACCTCTGAGGTAATCCACAAAGTACAGCATCACCACTGCCATCAATGCAACTGCAAGAAATAAAAATGTGGAAAAGCATTGACATCGTCACTCAAAAGTGCTCCAGACAGGAGCTTGTTATCTCAAACACACACACACACACACACACACACACACACACACACACACACACACACACACACACACACACACACACACACACACACACACACACACAAACAAACAAACAAACACAGAGATAAAAAATACTGACAGCAGATGCAGATGCAGAAAAAGACTTCTAAAACCAGGTATCCTCTGTTGTCTAGGATGGCTCCTGCTGCCATGGCAATGAGCGCCAGTCCCAGGTTCTGGATCGACTGCATGCTGGTGGACGAAAGGCAGAAGATTAACCAGAGCATCACTGACTACAATACCCAATCATAACTGTGTTTGTTTTAACGGTGACTATGTAGGAGATCAGTCATAACATTGTCATTACAGGTACATACAAGCCATAGGCGGTCCCCAGCTGATGCTCAGGTACCACAAAGGCTACCATGGGCCAAAGGGCACAGGCCAGAAGGGAGTAGGAGACACCCAGCAGGGACTGGAAAACAAGAGAGAACACACACAGGTTCTCTAAGAATTACTGGGTATGATGTACGATAGAAAAATACATTCATTCCATTCTTTTAAAGCAAAACCACGTGTTGAATAACATATTTAACTCCCACTGCTATCTAGCTTTTTTTTATAATTTATAATACCAGTTTTTACATTAAATAAAATATAATCAGTGTTTTAATTTCTTTGTGTGCAAAATATTGTGTCTACCAACAAAGGCTGTAAGTACAGTCCAAATTAAAACAAATTAGGTGTCTGCACAGCAAATAGATGGGTTTCCAACAGGGGGACAAAAATTCACAGCCTGTAAATTCACCTTTTTTTTTTTTTTTTTTAGGAACTTGTATCCACACCCACTATGATTTACAGTCCATCCATCTAGCTTGGACACCATTAAAGTTACATCCCCAGTGAACATCCTGACATTTATCGACATTGCAATTCCTTCATGGCACAACTGTTTCTAAATGTACAAAAGAAGTTGGAGTATTCCCAAAAGAGGTTGCCAGGGGCATTACCATGGCGATCCATGGGTTCCAGAAGGTGAAGGCCAGCATCACGTGAGCGGCGAGGGTGGCGACCACGGCAGTCATTACCCAGATCACATTCCTCCCCGTCCTATCAACCATGAAGCCCAGAAGTGGAGATGCAGGAGCCGAGATGATGTACACAATACTGGAAAAGATGGAGAAGGGCGGTCATTTCTTAAGGACTGGAATAAAAACAAATCTAATTGTCATACTGTAGAATTAGCTGGTTATTGACAGAAATCTGACTTAAGAAAATGTATCTGAAAATGTGTGTTATTTGGTTTATGTTATTTGGGATTTTAATAGTCTTCTAACATGTTCCCAATTTCAGGTAGCTGAACAATTCTCAGCTCAAACACTGATGTGCCACACTGGAAAAGTAATCTGGCATCCATTAAAATAAATAAAATGCAGCCCACAAAGGAAGTGCGAGATACACCAGCAACAGCAGAATATAATGGTGTTAGTGCCTTAAGGTAGATTGGTCTTAATGGACCCTGAGTTACCTGTTGACAGCTCTGGCTTCAGCTGGGGAGAAGTTGAATTTTTCAATGAAGAACACCCTGTAATAAAAAAGACAAGGTCACAGTACTGCTCAGGTATATATATATATATATATATATATATATATATATATATATATTTTGATGTGACCACAACAGCGGGAGAAATAGAGTTGACTCCTGGAGCAGGTAGCGCTCGGTCTTCCATACATTGTTTTCCGCCCAATTTGCATAACAAGTATTTGCTCTGTAAGCACTGGCCCGCGCTGGAAAAACCATGTCAGTTGCTAAGTGATTTGAGAGAGCCTTTCGGAGAAGGAAACGCAGGTTGTGATAGCTTCAATTGGTTTCTTTCAATGCAAACCCATTTGTCAGACCTCTTTCTATTTCTGACTCCCTCTCCCTCCCTTTGTGGTTCGATGACAACGCAGCATTGTGAGGTTGCACTGCTGAGTCTCTTCTCAGACACAGGCATCGTACTGATTTAATGGAGGTTCTCCATTTCATCCATACCACACAATTTCAGCATAATACCATCTTGAGGTGAGTTATATTTCTCTTGAGTCAAGGACAAGTAATCCTCAAGATATTTTAATCAAGCACTGAACCAGAAATGCTGTTCAATCATTTCAGCATTAAAAAAAACCAACTTATTTTCATAATTAGTACATGATTATAACATAGCTCAATTTTCTCTGTTGTAGTAAAGGTGTGTAGAAAAACTACAATAACCGCATCATGGAGGTATCCCTTCGCCAAACAGTGATGTTTAAGTTTGA
Source organism: Anoplopoma fimbria (assembly GCF_027596085.1). Taxonomy (NCBI): domain Eukaryota; kingdom Metazoa; phylum Chordata; class Actinopteri; order Perciformes; family Anoplopomatidae; genus Anoplopoma; species Anoplopoma fimbria. The sequence continues at coordinate 20,826,083 of NC_072449.1, forward strand.
ATCCATTTCTGTCTAAAATGTCATCACTTTATCCTATTAGAGGTTTGAGTTAAATTATCATAATTACCCTATCAATTCTTGAGTTATGGCCAAAAAACAGTTTTGCAAGCAAACAGTGACCAACTAAATTCTCATCACTTCATCCTTGAGTCCAGGTGGGCATTTGTGCCAAATTTGAAGAACCTCCCTCCAGGCGTTCCTGAGATATCGCATTCTTGAGAATGGGCCTGAAGGATGCACATTCACCCCAATAGACAACCCAAAAACCATAATGCCTTTCAGCCACGGCTGTCACCAGTGTTGAGGAATAAAAATCAGAAACCCTGGTGATAATCGGTACTTGGTGCTTCCAATGTCAGAAATCTTACACACAAGACCCGTAAAGGAGAAGTCTGGTGATTGTTAAAAAAAGGAGTTTCAAGAGTCAATCCCACATTCACTGTGCTGCTACCGTATACAGTACACTCACTAGAGCAGCATAGGTGTAGTAATCCACAACTGAAATAGTCGACACTATTTACTCTTGTTTGAGATGTGTTGTACAGGTGTACCGAATAAAGTGAACACTGGGTGTATAATACAATAAAATATATATTACATCAAATAATAATCTTTCAATAACAACACTTTACCAACAAATAACCCTTGAATAGCTCTGATCTAAAAAAAAAAGCCAAAGACAAGCATAAAAGCATAAGTATTTTTAGACTAATTCAAAATGTACAATTTATTACCTTGGATTAGGATGGCCTAGCGATATGTGCTGAAACTTTGATAAGAAAGATTTGAGGCACTGACTGACGAGACAATGTTCTGGGTGTATTTCTTAAGTGATGTAAAGGTGTGAGAGGACCACTCGAGGGAAGTTTGTGTGTGTGTGTGTGTGTGTAAGTGTGAGGTGGCTCTGATGTAGTACTCACTGTCCCAGTCCAATAAAGGGGAAGATGGCAACATAGTAGCACACACAAATGATGAAGATGAGCCACAGGTGGAAGGGGAAATCTTTCACGTCCGTCAACTTGATCACCTCACCTAATATGCAAGATTAACCCACGTCAAGATCAGATTTAGAGCATTATTTGCTGAAAACAACTGTAAAAGAAGAAGAGTGGCTTTTCTGACAAAAGAAGCTTTTAGTTCTAAGGGGAAATTATACTTAACATTTGGGCCTCATGCAACAACCCTCTCTTATATTTTCTTTTAATTTTCTGTGAAGGGAAAAAAGAGAAGTCCCCTCCAGATGCACCAAATATTCATATTCATCCCAATATGCTGATGCACAGCCTCCAGAACTATTTGTGTTTCAGTATCTTGCCAAATGACGCATCGTCATGCGGACTTGGGGGGGCCGGGGGTCAAACCGCAGATCTCCCCATTAAAAGGGAGGGGACGCACTATCAATATCATCCTAGGGGTTTTTATTGTCTTAATTGGGATTAATGGGCCCATAGTATTTTTTTAGCTAATGAAGTGAATAATCCAATCATTATAGTTACTCCAGACACAATTTTATTTTATTTTTACATTCCTCAAATCTTAAACTCTATTTGTGTACTCTGAACAAAAGTTTTTCATTTTTATTTTCCTTGGCAAGAGTGCTCTCGACCACTCCTGATCCTATCAATCAATGGATACTTACAAAATAAGAACATATTTTGAATAGGAACAAAAATAAGAGGAAATTGGTTCTCATATCACTTCCTGCATGAGACCCACTAAGATGAGCTTTCCCTGTCTCAACTAAGAAACCA